>NC_134694.1:122477897-122780371 GCF_050947455.1 Rhinoderma darwinii
GTCCACAGGTAAGACCGGGACTCATCGGAGTAGACCTGTCACCAAGTCTTCCAACATTCATTCTGGTCTGGAGGTCACGTCTGCGGCACCTTTTTCTTTTATTGGCATTTTTTTTTCCTTCCTGCTGAAGGTGTTTGCGGATCTTATAAGACTGAACATCTGCTGAATCTGCCACCGTGTAAACTTTCCTTCCAGGACTTTACCTCTGGATTTTATAGTAAAACTCCACTCTAGAACGGGATTTTGTTTGTTTCTTTACAAAAATAAGTTCGAATGTCAACAGAGGGAGGTTCAGGCTACATGCCCACATTGCATATGTTGTGAAAAAAACACGCACCAAAACGGCAGCAATACGCAGGAGATTCACAAGTAAAAACAGCACCTAATCGCGTATTTTTCGATTCGGTTTTTACGGTTTGATGCGATTTTCAGCGCCTTTTCACGCTGCGGGTTTTGGTGTGATTTTCCACAGCACTAGGCAGATACAATTCGCAAGCGGAAAAGCGAGATAAATGAACATGCAGCAGATTTTAAAGTCTGCACGGCAGGTCAATTTACGTGCGGAAAATACCACAGCGTGTACATGGGATTACCTGGAATCTCATGGACTATGCTGGCACTGTATTACGCTCCGGTTTGGCTGCACGCAAAAACACACGTCATACGCATCGTGTGCATTGACCCTCAGGCACCAAATCCAAAATAAAGGAACTTCTATTCACCCATGCAACGTTCCAGCTCCTCAGAGCCTTTCTCCAGCATGAGCTGAAACGTCGCATGGGTGAATAGAAGTTCCTTTATTTTGGATGTGCTGCCTGAATCGCCCTGTGTTGACATTGTGTGGGACGGTTGGATCCAGTCCAGTTGGGCTTGCACTATTTTTAACACTTATTCTGGTGCTGTAGCCTGTTTGTTTAGATTGACATTTCTTAATGTATCTTTAAAATGGTTGGGGTCCTTTTTTTTGCTGCAGAGTTCTCAAAATCCCCTGCACAGCCATAGATCGAAATGCAACATTTTTTGTTGCATAGAAGCCCCATTGAGTTCAATACTAAATACATTGTCTCCTCAGGGATATATAACCTGCTGTCTGTGAGTAACATTGACCAGCAGCGCCACACAATAGCGGTTACCCGCCAAGCTTAGAGCGCCATCCACGCAGCATAAGCATTGACTAAAGTGCCCGAGGAAGGTCATGGTATTGACCGAAACGTCGCATTGTCACTGGCTACAAATAAATAAATTATTTGTTTGGATAAATAACTCCATATTGGTGTGCATAGTACTTCTTTTCTCTATTGGATCGGGTTGGGCCCCTACTAACGCACCCACACCTTTACCTAGTGCCAGGGCCGCCATCAGGAATTTCAGGGCCCCCTACAGCTAAATTTTTTGGGCCCCCCTACCGTGGCACCGCCTGTTAACGGTACTCCGTCCAGCACTATATCATGGTACCCAGGGCGGCCATCAGGGGGGGTATTAGGGGTACTGATGTGAGAGGCCCGGCCAAACCTAATTGAAAGGGGGGCCCGGCAAACTGCCGCGACTTGCCTTTGGTAGAAAAAAAACAGGCCCCTGCAATGGGGCCCGTTTTTTTCACCAAAAGAATGTTGTGAGCTGCGGGCCCCCCTTTCAATTAGGTTTGGCCGGGCCTCTCACATCAGTACCCATAATACCCCCCCTGATGGCGGCCCTGGGTAGCATGGGGGTCGTCATGGGGCCGTCAAACACCGCCGCCCGTGCGACCGATCGCGCGCACCCGCAAACTCCTGCGCATGGGCACCCGCGACCGCCTGGAACCGCGCACCGAATTTTGAGGCAGATATTGACCTGCCCACACTATCTTGCCGCGTTTTTTGCCCGCTGCGATTGAGGACAGCAGACAAAAAACGCAGGGAAAAATGCATTTTCTGCCTCCCATTGATTTAGATGGGAGGTCAGAGGCAGAACCGCGGCAAGAAAGGACGTGCTGCTTTTTCTTTTTTCCGCGACTGGCTCCCATTGATTTCAGATTAAATCAATGGGAGGCGGTTTTGGAAGTTTTTTGGTGCTGATTCTGACGCAGTGTCCGAGTCAATATCAAGGCCCAAAAACTGTGTGAACTGGGCCTTATTGTTAGGGCTTATTCAGACGAACGTGTAATACGTCCGTGCAACGCGCGTGATTTTCACACGGACCTATGTTACTCTATGGGGCCATGCAGACTGTCCGCTGCGTAAAACTCACGACATGTCCTATATTTGTGCATTGTTCGCGCATCACGCACCCATTGAAGTCAATGGGTGCGTGAAAGTCACGCCCAGCACTTCCGCAACCGTATAAACTATGAATGAAAACAGAAAAGCACCACGTGCTACAAACATACAAACAGAGTGTCATAATGATGGCGCGAAAATCACGCAGCCGCGCATCATACGCTGCTGCCACACGGAGCTGTTATGGACCTTTTGCATGCGCAAAACGCCATGTTTTTGCGCGCGCAAATAGCACGCGCTCGTGTGAATCCGGCCTTAGGGTAGGAACACACTAGGCATGAACACTGCGGATTTTATGCAACACATTTTATTGTGGAAAATCCGCAGCGTATCACAGTCGCAGCCGAGTGGATGAGATTTGAACAAATCTCATCCACACTCTGCAAAAAAAATGGACCTGCAGTGTGACTTTTGGCTTTTTAAGCCGCAGCGTGTCAATGTATTCTGTGGAATCGCTGCTCCTCTGTTGCGGAAATGCTGCGGTTCTGCCGCAAAAATCACACATGAGAAAAAATAAAAAGGCACTTTTTTAAATTTATAAAAAAGTTTAGACTTACCCCGGCCGTAGTCCTGGTGACGCGATCCTCTATTCTTAGCGCAGCCCGGCCTCCTGTCATGACGTTTCATACCATGTGACTGCTGCAGCGGTCACATGGTCTACAGCGTCATCCCAGGAGGCGGGGCTACGTTCAGAAGAGAGAGATGCGTCACCAGGACTACGGCCGGGGCAAGTCTAAACTTTTTTTTCCCTGCAGGATTCCCGCAGCGGACACGCCTCACGAAACCTGCACCACTACTTGGTGCGGTTTTGCTTGCAGAATTCCCTGCGGCTACCGGGGCGAATAAGCTGTGTAGTTTTACTCAGCATATCCGCCTAGTGTGTCCCTTATGATGTCACTCCTGGAGCTGCTGCGGCTCTCTAAATAGGCAGTTGGTCCAGTGAAATTTGGAATTATTTTTTTTTGTGAACCAGCTTAAAAAAATACAAAACTTTTGTGTTAGGGCCTGTTCACATCACCGTTCGCTTCCGCTCCGGGGTTCCATCTGAGGTTTCCGTCGGGTGAACCCCGCAACGGAAAGTGAAAGTGACAGCACAGCTTCCGTCACAATTAGCGCAGTCGACTGCACTATTGATTCCGTCCGAAAACCAGCCGGAATGGTGACGAACGGAAACCATTAGCGATGTTTCCGTCACCATTGAGATCAATGGTGACTGAAACGGAAGCTGTGCTGTCACTTTCACTTTCCGTTGCGGTGTTCACCCGACAGAAACCTCAGACGGAACCCCGGAGCGGAAGCGAACAGTGATGTGAACAGGCCCTAACACAAAAGTTTTGTATTTTTTTAAGCTGGTTCACAAAAAAAAATAATTCCAAATTCTACTGGACCAATTGCCTATTTAGAGACCGGCAGCAGCTCCAGGAGCGACATCATAAGGGACACACTAGGCGGATATGCTGAGTAAAACGACACAGCTTATCCGCCCCGGTAGCCGCAGGGAATTCCGCCAGCAAAACCGCACCGAATAGTGGCGCAGGTTTGGTGAGGCGTGTCCGCTGCGGGAATCCTGCAGGGAAAAAAAAGTTTAGACTTACCCCGGCCGTAGTTTAAGTGACGCATCTCTCTCTTCTGAACGTAGCCCCGCCTCCTGGGATGACGCTGTAGACCATGTGACCGCTGCAGCAGTCACATGGGATGAAACGTCATGACAGGAGGCGGGGCTACGCTAAGAATAGAGGATCGCGTCACCAGGACTACGGCCGGGGTAAGTCTAAACTTTTTTATAAATTTAAAAAAGTGCCTTTTTTTTTTCTCTTTTGTGATTTTTGCGCCAGAACCGCAGCATTTCCGCACCAGACGAGTGGCGATTCTGCAGCATAAATTGACATGCTGCGGCCTAAAAAGCCACAACTGCAGGTCAATTTTTTTTGCAGCGTGTGGATGAGATTTGTTAAAATCTCATCCACTCTGCTGCGACTGTGATACGCTACGGATTGTCCACAATAAAATGTGTTGCATAAAATCCGCAGTGTTCATGCCTAGTGTGTTCCTACCCTAAGGCCGGAATTACACGAGCGTGTGATTTTTGCGTGCGCAAAAAACGTGGCGTTTTGCGCATGCAAAAGGTCCATAACAGCTCCGTGTGTCAGCAGCGTATGATGCGCGGCTGCGTGATTTTCGCGCAGCCGCCATCATTATGACACTCTGTTTGTATGTTTGTAGCACGTGGTGCTTTTCTGTTTTCATTCATAGTTTATACGGCTGCGGGAGTGCTTCCATGTGCTGGGCGTGACTTTCACGCACCCATTGACTTCAATGGGTGCGTGATGCGCGAACAATGCACAAATATTGGACATGTCGTGAGTTTTACGCAGCGGACACACGGACACACGCTGCGTGAAAATCACTGACAGTCTGCACGGCCCCATAGACTAACATAGGTCCGTGCGAGGCGCGTGAAAATCACACACGTTGCACGGACGTATTACACGTTCGTCTGAATAAGCCCTAACAATAAGGCCCAGTTCACAGAGTTTTTGGACCTTGATATTGACTCGGACACTGCGTCAGAATCAGCACCAAACAACTTCCAAAACCGCCTCCCATTGATTTAATCTGAAATCAATGGGAGCCAGTCGCGGAAAAAAGAAAAAGCAGCACGTCCTTTCTTGCCGCGGTTCCGCCTCTGACCTCCCATCTAAATCAATGGGAGGCAGAAAATGCATTTTTCGCTGCCTTTTTTGTCTGCTGTCCTCAATCGCCGCGGGCAAAAAACGCAGCAAAAAACGCGGCAAGATAGTGTGGGCAGGTCAAAATCTGCCTCAAAATTCTTTAAGGAATTTTGAGGCAGATTTTTTTGGCCTGCAAAAATACTCTGTGTGAACAGGGCCATACATAAACAGCACTTTCAGACACTTTACTCACTGTGTCAGAAGAGCTGCTCCCACTCCAGTCCTCGTCAGGTGATGTCTTCGGTCCAGATGTCGTCCTTCACCTCCAGGCTCCAGAAAATTGCGGGGATCGAAGAACTCCTGCCGTCGCGCAAGAACTGGACTCCTCCCCCTCTCCTTACGCAGCTACGCTCTGGAGGAGGAGAAGAAGGAGGAGGCGGAGGCGGAGTCGGACGAGGAGGCGCTGGACGAGGAGGCCGAGGAGGAGGACGAGGAGGCGGAGGAGGAGGACGAGGAGTCGGAGGCGGGCCAGCAGGTAATTAGACTGTGCGCCGCTGTTCTTCCCAGTTGATTGGTCGCTGTACTTTTGGTGCGTGCGCACCGCATCCCTCTCGGCGGCGGGCACGAGCGGGTTGCTTTCCAGCCTTCCCCAGGTCATTCGCGCGTGAGCGCGCGTTTGCGGTAACGAGCGCGCCGGCGCGCGCTTGCGGTCGTTCGCGCGCGCGGTCGCGCGCGGTGTTTCGCGGCAGTGTTAGATGAGAGGGGGGCCCGCAGCTCACAGCGGTGTTTGATGAGAGCCCCGGGGGCCCGCAGCTCACGACATTGCTTTGGTGAAAAGAACAGGCCCCATTGCAGGGGCCTGTTTTTTTCTAACAAAGGCAAGTCGCGGCAGTTGCCGGGCCCCCCTTTCAATTAAGTTTGGCCGGGCCCCCTACAGTAGTACCCCTAATACCCCCCTGATGGCGGCCCTGCCTAGTGCTATCCGAACCTTGTAACTATTGACCAGATGTGACCACAAAACCCTCTACATAGCTCAGCAAAGAAGTAACACGTGACTGTAGGATCAGACTACACAGACTTCGTTTGTAGACAATAAACATGGGGACACTTATGCCCATTGCAGGCAACTGAGTGCCATCCAGGCCGTATTTCACGGCATCCGAGTGGCACCCGACAGTTTTCACGGACCTGTTCACTTCAGCGAGTGGAACTTTCCAATACGTGCGCATGGGGTCTGCATAGGAGCTGTGTACACAAAACTGTAGGATATTTTTAACCAAGACAAATTTGCTTCATTGATTCATTCTAGAAACGGTTGCAAAGCTGAATATAGTCTTTAAATATGTCCGCAGTGGCGTAGCTATAGGGGTCGCAGCGGTCGCAACTGCGACCGGGCCCCGTAGCTAAGGGGGCCCGCAGGCCCCCCTCACCACACTAGCGCTGCAATGATTTCTCTGCATTGCTGGTCACTGCTGGGGTACAAAAGAGACCCGGTGGCAGCTCGACTGTCAGAGAGTCATAGCGTGGAGGGGGAACAAGAGGGTGTTGTAAGATGGGTGGATTCCTCTATCAATAATTTTCCGAGACCCAGCTCCGCCCACTGTGCTGTCCACCCAATCAGCTCACTTCTTGCTGTTTGCCTCTTCCTTGTGACCTGGGCAAGGGAAAGGAATGGCTACAGGAAGAAGATCGTGTGCTGCTGCTCCTCCCCGGCAGTACGAGCCGAGCCGCAGTGTCCACTGTTACAGAGCTCAGGAATCCTGACTACTGCTGCTCTCTGACCCCTACACCAGATGTAAGTAGCAACTATTAACCCCTTCACTGTGTGTCATGCTGAGCTGTCCACACCTCAGGGCTGACCATCTATCTATCTGTCTGTCTATTCTATCTCCTGTCTCTATCTATCTATCTAATCTATCTATCTATCTAATCTATCTATCTGTCTATCCTATCTCCTGTCTCTATCTATCTATCTATCTATCTCATATCTATCTATCTATCTCATATCTATCTATCTATCTATCTATCTATCTCATATCTATCTATCTATCTATCTCATATCTATCTATCTATCTCATATCTATCTATCTATCTATCTATCTCATATCTATCTATCTATCTATCTATCTATCTATCTATCTATCTATCTATCTATCTATCTATCTATCTATCTAATATCTATCATCTATCTATCTATCTATCTATCTATCTCATATCTATCTATCTATCTATCTATCTCATATCTATCTATCTATCTATCTATCTATCTATCTATCTATCTATCTCATATCTATCTATCTATCTATCTATCTATCTATCTATCTAATCTATCTCATATCTATCTCATATCTATCTATCTATCTATCTCATATCTATCTATCTATCTATCTATCTATCTATCTCATATCTATCTATCTATCTATCTATCTATCTATCTCATATCTATCTATCTATCTATCTATCTATCTATCTATCTCATATCTATCTATCTATCTATCTATCTCATATCTATCTATCTATCTATCTATCTATCTATCTATCTATCTAATCTATCTCATATCTATCTCATATCTATCTATCTATCTATCTCATATCTATCTATCTATCTATCTATCTCATATCTATCTATCTATCTATCTATCTATCTATCTCATATCTATCTATCTATCTCTATCTATCTATCTATCTCATATCTATCTATCTATCTATCTATCTATCTATCTATCTATCTATCTATCTATCTCTCTATCTATCTATCTATCTATCTCATATCTATCTATCTATCTAATCTATCTCTCATATCCATCCATCTTTATCTACTTACCTCCATTTATCAATATTATCTATTTATATCATATCTATTTTCTATCTATCTAGAAATAAATATATAAACACACACATACATACACTGGCGTAGCTATAGGGGTCGCAGCGGTCGCAATTGCGGTCGGGCCCCGAAGCCAGGGGGGCCCACAGCCCCCCGCACCACATCAATAAAAAGTTACTATAGTAACTCGGGCCGCGGGCCCCTGTTACTATAGTAACAGACTGTACTTACCTTCCTGGTTCCGGATCGCAGCGGAGGTCCTGACGTCACAGCGCTATGCGCCGCGCACAACATCGAGAGGACAGGACTTCCGCCGCGGCTGAAGAGGAAGGTAAGATTAGTTGCCCTGACTCGCGGGGTCCGACTCCTGGGACCCGCCAATCAGCTGTTGTGAAGGGGCCGCAGCACTCGTACGAGAGCTGCTCCCCTTCATTCCTGTCACTTCATTCCGGTCACACTGTGAATCCGTGTCGGCGATTCACAGTGTGAGCGAGTAGTGAAAAGAAGGGGAAGCAGCTCTAGTACGAGTGCTGCGGCCCCTTCACAACAGCTGATTGGCGGGTCCCGGGAGACGGACCCCGGACACATCAGCTATTGATGGCCTATCCTGAGGACAGGCGATCAATGTTTAGGGACTGCACAACCCCTTTAAGCCTACGATGTAGCAGGCTTAGGGGGCCCATGAGACAGGATCACAGATTGTGTGATCCTGTCTGCTGGGCGCTGTATCTAAGACAATCACATGGTAGGCTTAGATACATGGCCCATGTGTGATCCTGTCTGCTGGGCCCTGTATCTAAGCCTACCACACTGTAGGTTTAGATACAGGGCCCCAGCACACAGTAATCTTATACTGTATAAGATTACTGTCTGCTGGACCCTGTATCTAAGCCTACGATGTGGTAGGCTTAGATACAGGGTCCCACAGACAGTATCACACATGGGCCCTGTGTCTAAGCCTAACATGTGTTACTAATCATTTTTTGTGTGTTTTCTTACAGGTTCGGTCGTTGGACTACGTCGGATTCCAGGACTACTTCGATGACAGCTTTTTTTTTTATTATCAATAAAATGGTTAATGAGGGCTGTGTGTGTTTTTTTTTTATTTCAATAAAATATTTTTTATATATCTGTGTTTTTATTTAAACTATATTACTACCGCCTTAGTAATGGCCGCCGGCTGATTGACAGCATCCATTGCTAAGGCGGGGCTTAGTGTTAGCCGATGCAGAGGCTAACACTAACCCCCTTTATTACCCCGGTACCCACCGCCACCAGGGGTGCTGGGAAGAGCCGGGTACGATCCAGTACCTGACCATCTGTAGTGATGGTCGGCCACTGGGGTGGCCGCAGGCTGGTATTATCAGGAGGGGAATGGCCAAAAACAGTGGCCCTTCCTACCCTGGTGATGCTAGGCTGCTGCTGCTTTATTGTATCTGGCTGGTTATGAAAAATGGGGGGGACCCCACGTCATTTAAAAAATAAATAAATAATTGGAAAGAACGATGTGGGGTCCCCCCCAATTTTCATAACCAGCCAGATACAACACAGCAGCAGCAGGCAGCATTACCAGGGTGAGAAGGGCCACTGTTTTTGGCCTTCCCCAGCCTAATACTACCAGCCTGCGGCCTGCCCGTCACTACAGATGGTCGGGTACTGGTTTGTACCCGGCTCTTCCCAGCACCCCTGGTGGCGGTGGGTACCGGGGTAATAATGGGGGTTAGTGTAGCCTCTGCACCGGCCAACATTAAGCCTCGCCTTAGTAATGGAGGTTGTCAATCAGCCGGCGGCCATTACTAAGGCGGTGATAATAAAGTTTAAAAAGATACAATCACATAGAAAAAATATTTTATTGAAATAAAAAAACACAACCCTCATTAACCATTTTATTGAGACTAAAAAAAACGCCATCATAGAAGTCCTCGAATCCGAAGTCCAACAACCGAACCTGTAAAAAAAACACAAACACACAAAAATAATCAGTAACACATAAAGAAGCAAAATTATTATTCTTACCTTTCCTGGGTCCAGCGCTGGAGACGCAATGTCAGCGAGCTGGGCCCTGTATCTAATCCAATCATGTGTGATACAGTCTGCTGAGCCCTGTATCTAATCCTATCATGTGTGATACTGTCTGCTGGGCCCTATATCTAATCCTATCATGTGTGATACAGTCTGCTGAGCTGTGTATCTAATCCAATCATGTATGATACTGTCTGCTGGGCCCTATATCTAATCCGATCATGTGTGATACTGTCTGCTGAGCCACTGTATCTAATCCTATCATGTGTGATACTGTCTGCTGAGCCACTGTATCTAATCCTATCATGTGTGGTACTGTCTGCTGAGCTGTGTATCTAATCCTATCATGTGTGATACTGTCTGCTGAGCCACTGTATCTAATCCTATCATGTGTGATACAGTCTGCTGAGCTGTGTATCTAATCCTATCATGTGTGATACTGTCTGCTGGGCCCTACATCTAATCCGATCATGTGTGATACTGTCTGCTGAGCTGTGTATCTAATCCTATCATGTGTGATACTGTCTGCTGGGCCCTGTATCTAATCGTATCTTGTGTGATACTGTCTGCTGGGCCCTACATCTAATCCGATCATGTGTGATACTGTCTGCTGAGCCACTGTATCTAATACTATCATGTGTGATACTGCCTTCTGAGCCACTGTATGTAATCCTATCATGTGTGATACTGTCTGCTGAGCCACTGTATCTAATCCTATCATGTGTGGTACTGTCTGCTGAGCCACTGTATCTAATCCTATCATGTGTGATACTTTTCTGCTGGGCCACTGTATCTAATCCTATCATGTGTGATACTGTCTGCTGAGCCACTGTATCTAATCCTATCATGTGTGATACTGTCTGCTGAGCTAATGTATCTAATCCTATCCATAGTTCATAGGGTCGTAGTACTATAGATATGCTATGCTGTCTCCTAAACACACATTTTTTTGGGGCGGACACATGTATTGGGGCTATTTCCCCTGACATTTTAAGCCCAGAGGGTATGTTCACACGGCAGCGTCCGTTACGGCTGAAATTACGGTGCTGTTTTGAAAGCTGCGGACCGTCGGCCATGAGAAGTTTGCGGGGGGGGGGGGGGCAGTAAGAATTTTTGCATCGGGGCCCATGAGCCTTTAGCTACGCCCCTGAATATGTGCATTGCAACATTAGTGCATTATTTACAAATAACGCCTGATATTTTGTCTCCAAGCCTCATGTTTATTATGGATATATTGTGGATATATTGTGGATAGACGGTTTATAAGTAAGCAGTCAACAGTACAGGTTGCGTAAGTAGAAATAAAACATCCAAACACGGTGGGAATTGTTACCTACCGTCAGCTCTGTGTGTCTCCAGGCAAGCGCCAGGGAATAAAGTATTATACTTGACAGATGACAAGTCAAAGAACTGGTCAATAAAGAGAAGAAGTGGCGAGTAATACGCAACAGCGCGCCGGCATACTCTACCCTCGTTATGTGTCCTCACAAAAGATTTGAAGCTTTCTCTCCTCAAAAATTGCCTTCTGTTTTCTTCTCTCCATTGTTACTTTTTTAAAAATATTATTTATTAAAGCCATCGCTGAATTCTTTAATCTACCTCCTGCATTGCGCTCAACTCACAAAGAAGCAATTTCATGTCCCTAACCTTAAGAGACAAGGAACACCAAAAATAAAACATTGAGCAAATATAACCAATATAGGGAAAACTGATAAAGATAAAAATAAAATGTTAAGAGATACAAACATGAAACGTGACATTGTGCCTTCAATGAAGCTAAAAATATATCTTCTGTTGTACATGGCAAGAAAAAAAAAAATGAAATATGTCAAATATATTTAATAAAAAAAACAAAACAAAACAAAATTAATAATAATAATAACAACAATAGTCATAAATAATAATAATAATAATAACTATTATAATGTTATGGCTCTTTTCTTCAGTCGTGGTGACGCTCTTGTCCATGGGCTGTTTCTAGTATTGCAATTCGGCATCTTTCGAGTGAACGGGGCTGAGCATTCATACCCGACATGACCCATGGACAAGAGTGACACCCTTTCTGAATAATCAGCCAAGTTTTTTTTAAATTGTATTCACCTTTAATACTGAACAGTTATGTTGTGCTAAATTATTTATTTCCCCTGCAGCATCTGCCAGAGAAAATCGGAAATTTTTGAGGAAAGTCTCAGTCCAGTTGCCCATTCTTGCAAATTTTTGGATATTAACTCAAAGGGGTGGTTTAATTAGAAAAAAAGGGTCTGCTTTTATGTTATTGTTATTTTCAAAAAACAGCACCAGGTTTGTGCAGTTGCAATACCAGACACAACCATGGGACTAAAGTGGTGCTGTTTGAATAAAAAGCAGACATTTTCTTTTCATGTCATACAACCCCCTTAACAGGACCATCACAATATATTTGTCACACTTACGGATGTAAAGGTTTCTGGAGTTTCTCAGCACTGGAGATATAAAGCAAAGTACTGATCATGGGAGCTGGGAGATTTCTGTCACTCAACTGATTGGAATACAGTACAGCCATTAGCCTCTTCATAGTCGGAAATGGCTGGTAACAGGAAACAATAGATTGCATACATGGAGAAGGCATTGGACAGCACAGGAAATAGAAACGAAATAGCCATTTTTTTGTTAGTTTGTTTTTTTACCAGTGTCTTCTCAATGTAGACTTTTATAGCAGATCCAAAAAAATATCACCCACCTATTCAAGGAATAGGGGTCCTCTGACACTAAATTAAAAAAAGCAACTGGCGCCCCCTCTTACTGGAGAAGACCTAATGGATAGATTAAAGTCTATAGAAAATACAGAAATAGCCAAGCAAGCGCGCCAGCAGACGACTTGTTTTATTGACGGCGGATTAGTGGACCCTTCATCTCCGGTGGGGGTTTCAGAGTTCCTATGGATCTGCCATAAATATTGGAATGACCAAAGTGTGTAATGCAATCTTCTATAGAGACCAGCAGGTCTCCGCAACTAATACAGAATAAAGGAGATTTTATTATTTAGCAGTCTTCACTTTCAGATAATTTAGATATTAAAGTGTTGTGACAGCGCACTCCGCCACGTTCCGAAAAGTCCGCCGCCTGTGACCCCACAATCGACACGTAAAAACTGAACGAATCGTTCAAACTGTTTTGATACTTTACAAATCAAAATCTTTATTAATCACGTCATGACAGGCGGCTCATTTAATCAGTTAATCTAATTTTATTTAATCTTTTAAAGTAGCGGCGCTCCACTCTGACGACTACCTAAAAATTGTATATTTGTCACATCAAAACAAATATAAGTCCAGGTGACGCATATTAAAAATTACCATAGATTATGCGATCTACCCGAATGTAAATGGATTACTATAATTAAGATACGGCTGCTGGTGGCAGATTGAAGGAAAAAACTGAGGAAATCACAGAACTTAATTGTGAAATTACAATATGCCAAGAAAGCAGCAAGACAAGTTACACTGACCTGTCTGCCTAAGAGGAGCCTGAAAGAAAGTGACACCCACCTCCATGACAGACTGTATATATATATATATATATATATATATATATATATATATATATATATTACTTGTGAGAAAATACCCAATATATTACATATAAATAAACATTGTACCAACAAAAATAATACAGTAGTTATATGCTTGTATATAGGTGGGCAGTATTATAGTAGTTATATTCTTGTATATAGGGGGCAGTATTCTAATAGTTATATTCTTATATATAGGGGCAGTATTATAGTAGTTATATTCTTGTATATAGGGGGCAGTATTCTAATAGTTATATTCTTATATATAGGGGCAGTATTATAGTAGTTATATTCTTGTATATAGGAGCAGTATTATAGTAGTTATATTCTTGTATATAGGTGGGCAGTATTATAGTAGTTATATTCTTGTATATGGGAGGCAGTATTATAGTAGGTATATTCTTGTATATAGGAGGCAGTATTATAGTAGTTATATTCTTGTATATAGGGGGCAGTATTCTAATAGTTATATTCTTATATATAGGGGCAGTATTATAGTAGTTATATTCTTGTATATAGGAGCAGTATTATAGTAGTTATATTCTTGTATATAGGTGGGCAGTATTATAGTAGTTATATTCTTGTATATGGGAGGCAGTATTATAGTAGGTATATTCTTGTATATAGGAGGCAGTATTATAGTAGTTATATTCTTGTATATAGGGAGGAGTATTATAGTAGTTATATTCTTGTATATAGGGGCAGTATTATAGTAGTCATATTCTTGTATATAGGAACAGTATTATAGTAGTTATATTCTTGTATATAGGAGCAGTATTATAGTAGTTATATTCTTGTATATAGGGGCAGTATTATAGTAGTTATATTCTTGTATATAGGAGCAGTATTATAGTAGTTATATTCTTGTATATAGGGGGCAGTATTATAGTAGTTATATTCTTGTATATAGGAGGCAGTATTATAGTAGTTATATTCTTGTATATAGGGAGGAGTATTATAGTAGTTATATTCTTGTATATAGGGGCAGTATTATAGTAGTCATATTCTTGTATATAGGAGCAGTATTATAGTAGTTATATTCTTGTATATAGGAGCAGTATTATAGTAGTTATATTCTTGTATATAGGGGCAGTATTATAGTAGTTATATTCTTGTATATAGGAGCAGTATTATAGTAGTTATATTCTTGTATATAGGGGGCAGTATTATAGTAGTTATATTCTTGTATTTAGGGGAGCAGTATTATAGTAGCTATATTCTTGTATATAGGGGGCAGTATTATAGTAGATATATTCTTGTATATAGGAGGAGTATTATAGTAGTTATATTCTTGTATATAGGGGCAGTATTATAGCAGTTATATTCTTGTATATAGGGAGCAGTATTATAGTAGTTATATTCTTGTATATAGGAGGCAGTATTATAGTAGTTATATTCTTGTACATAGGGGGCAGTATTATAGTAGTTATATTCTTGTATATAGGGGCAGTATTATAGTAGTTATATTCTTGTATATAGGGGCAGTATTATAGTAGTTAAATTCTTGTATATAGGAGAAGTATTATAGTAGATATATTCTTGTATAGGGGGCAGTATTATAGTAGTTATATTCTTGTATATAGGAGCAGTATTATAGTAGTTATATTCTTGTATATAGGAGCAGTATTATAGTAGTTATATTCTTGTATATAGGAGCAGTATTATAGTAGATATATTCTTGTATAGGGGGCAGTATTATAGTAGTTATATTCTTGTATATAGGAGCAGTATTATAGTAGTTATATTCTTGTATATAGGAGCAGTATTATAGTAGTTATATTCTTGTATATAGGAGCAGTATTATAGTAGTTATATTCTTGTATATAGGGGCAGTATTATAGTAGTTATATTCTTGTATATAGGGAGCAGTATTATAGTAGTTATATTCTTGTATATAGGGGGCAGTATTATAGTACTTATATTCTTGTATATAGGAGCAGTATTATAGTAGTTATATTCTTGTATATAGGGGCAGTATTATAGTAGTTATAGTCTTGTATATAGGAGCAGTATTATAGTAGTTATATTCTTGTATATAGGGGCAGTATTATAGTAGTTATATTCTTGTATATAGGAGCAGTATTCTAATAGTTATATTCTTATATATAGGGGCAGTATTATAGTAGTTATATTCTTGTATATAGGAGCAGTATTATAGTAGTTATATTCTTGTATAAAGGTGGGCAGTATTATAGTAGTTATATTCTTGTATATGGGAGGCAGTATTATAGTAGGTATATTCTTGTATATAGGAGGCAGTATTATAGTAGTTATATTCTTGTATATAGGGAGGAGTATTATAGTAGTTATATTCTTGTATATAGGGGCAGTATTATAGTAGTCATATTCTTGTATATAGGAGCAGTATTATAGTAGTTATATTCTTGTATATAGGAGCAGTATTATAGTAGTTATATTCTTGTATATAGGGGCAGTATTATAGTAGTTATATTCTTGTATATAGGAGCAGTATTATAGTAGTTATATTCTTGTATATAGGGGGCAGTATTATAGTAGTTATATTCTTGTATATAGGAGGCAGTATTATAGTAGTTATATTCTTGTATATAGGGAGGAGTATTATAGTAGTTATATTCTTGTATATAGGGGCAGTATTGTAGTAGTCATATTCTTGTATATAGGAGCAGTATTATAGTAGTTATATTCTTGTATATAGGAGCAGTATTATAGTAGTTATATTCTTGTATATAGGGGCAGTATTATAGTAGTTATATTCTTGTATATAGGAGCAGTATTATAGTAGTTATATTCTTGTATATAGGGGGCAGTATTATAGTAGTTATATTCTTGTATTTAGGGGGGCAGTATTATAGTAGTTATATTCTTGTATATAGGGGGCAGTATTAAGGTAGTTATATTCTTGTATATAGGAGCAGTATTATAGTAGCTATATTCTTGTATATAGGGGGCAGTATTATAGTAGATATATTCTTGTATATAGGAGGAGTATTATAGTAGTTATATTCTTGTATATAGGGGCAGTATTATAGCAGTTATATTCTTGTATATAGGGAGCAGTATTATAGTAGTTATATTCTTGTATATAGGAGGCAGTATTATAGTAGTTATATTCTTGTACATAGGGGGCAGTATTATAGTAGTTATATTCTTGTATATAGGGAGCAGTATTATAGTAGTTATATTCTTGTATATAGGGGCAGTATTATAGTAGTTATATTCTTGTATATAGGGGCAGTATTATAGTAGTTAAATTCTTGTATATAGGAGAAGTATTATAGTAGATATATTCTTGTATAGGGGGCAGTATTATAGTAGTTATATTCTTGTATATAGGAGCAGTATTATAGTAGTTATATTCTTGTATATAGGAGCAGTATTATAGTAGTTATATTCTTGTATATAGGAGCAGTATTATAGTAGTTATATTCTTGTATATAGGGGGCAGTATTATAGTAGTTATATTCTTGTATATAGGAGCAGTATTATAGTAGTTATATTCTTGTATATAGGGGGCAGTATTATAGTACTTATATTCTTGTATATAGGAGCAGTATTATAGTAGTTATATTCTTGTATATAGGAGCAGTATTATAGTAGTTATAGTCTTGTATATAGGAGCAGTATTATAGTAGTTATATTCTTGTATATAGGAGCAGTATTATAGTAGTTATATTCTTGTATATAGGGGGCAGTATTATAGTAGTTATAGTCTTGTATATAGGAGCAGTATTATAGTAGTTATATTCTTATATATAGGGGGCAGTATTATAGTAGTTATATTCTTGTATATAGGGAACAGTATTATAGTAGTTATATTCTTGTATATAGGAGGCAGTATTATAGTAGTTATATTCTTATATATAGGGGCAGTATTATAGTAGTTATATTCTTGTATATAGGGGGCAGTATTATAGTAGTTATATTCTTGTATATAGGGGGCAGTATTATAGTAGTTATATTCTTGTATATAGGAGCAGTATTATAGTAGTTATATTCTTGAGCCTCCTGACGAAGCCGGTCTATCGGGCGAAACGCGCGTCGAGGCGCTTGTTCACCCATCCATTTCCTCTGACCCTTCACGCTCTCCACCATGTCTCAGGGTATGTGCATGTGTTTTTTCAGCCTTTTGTAGCCTCCACATTATTGTGCTATTCTGTCCAGCCGTGGCAGCTATACTTCTCTTGGCTATTTGAGACGTTATACTATCTGTGCACGTCTCCAGCTGCACCTTCTACGTACTATTATTGTGCAGGTTCTGTATGCATCACTATATGTATATCTAATCACTATATATTGTGTAGGCTATGATTTTACTGTTGTATATTGTTACTTTCAGCTGATAGCACTATGCCATGTGTGGGACTTACCACCACACACCCTTGGGCTTATAAATTGTTTACTAGTATTTGAGCGTGTTCTAGGTTATTAGTGGACGGTTGATTCTGTTGGTCATGGTCTATTACATCTGACCCTGTTGTACATGTCTCCGTGTATGTTGTATCATATCTCTCTTTCCATTATTTGTTATTTGTCATTATATTTAATAAAGATTTTTTGTACTTTTTACTATTGAGTACATTATTTTTCTAAGGGTTATGTCCCAATTGGTTCGTTTCTAGGTCTATATGCTATAAGGGACCCCAGTATACGCCATTTTTTGGTGTGAGGTTTTTGGTTAGGTTGTCTTGAATATTCTTGTATATAGGGGGCAGTATTATAGTAGTTATATTCTTGTATATAGGAGCAGTATGATAGTAGTTATATTCTTGTATATAGGGGCAGTATTATAGTAGTTATATTCTTGTATATAGGGGCAGTATTATAGTAGTTATATTCTTGTATATAGGTGGTAGTATTATAGTAGGTATATTCTTGTATATAGGGGCAGTATTATAGTAGTTATATTCTTGTATATAGGGGGCAGTATTATAGTAGTTATATTCTTGTATATAGGGGCAGTATTATAGTAGTTATATTCTTGCATATAGGAGCCAGTATTATAGTAATTACATTCTTGCATATAGGAGCCAGTATTATAGTAGTTATATTCTTGTATATAGGGGCAGTATTATAGTAGTTATATTCTTGTATATAGGGGGCAGTATTATAGTAGTTATGTTCTTGTATACAGGGGCAGTATTATAGTAGTTATATTCTTGTATACAGGGGCAGTATTATAGTAGTTATATTCTTGTATACAGGGGCAGTATTATAGTAGTTATATTCCTGTATATAGGAGCAGTATTATAGTAGTTATATTCTTGTATATAGGGGCAGTATTATAGTAGTTATATTCTTGTATATAGGGGCAGTATTATAGTAGTTATATTCTTGTATATAGGGGCAGTATTATAGTAGTTATATTCTTGTATATAGGGGGCAGTATTATAGTAGTTATATTCTTGTATATAGGGGGCAGTATTATAGTAGTTATATTCTTGTATATAGTGGGCAGTATTATAGTAGTTATATTCTTGTATATAGGGGACAGTATTATAGTAGTTATATTCTTGTATATAGGAGCAGTATTATAGTAGTCATATTCTTGTATATAAGAGGCAGTATTATAGTAGTTACATTCTTGCATATAGGAGCCAGTATTATAGTAATTATATTCTTGTATATAGGGGCAGTATTATAGTAGTTATATTCTTGTATATAGGGGCAGTATTATAGTAGTCATATTCTTGTATATAAGAGGCAGTATTATAGTAGTTACATTCTTGCATATAGGAGCCAGTATTATAGTAATTATATTCTTGTATATAGGGGCAGTATTATAGTAGTTATATTCTTGTATATAGGGGCAGTATTATAGTAGTTATATTCTTGTATATAGGGGGCAGTATTATAGTAGTTACATTCTTGCATATAGGTGGCAGTATTATAGTAATTATATTCTTGTATATAGGGGGCAGTATTATAGTAGTTATATTCTTGTATATAGGAGCAGTATTATAGTAGTTATATTCTTGTATATAGGGGGCAGTATTATAGTAGTTATATTCTTGTATATAGGGAACAGTATTATAGTAGTTATATTCTTGTATATAGGAGCAGTATTATAGTAGTTATATTCTTGTATATAGGGGCGGTATTATAGTAGTTATATTATTGTATATAGGTGGCAGTATTATAGTAATTATATTCTTGTATATAGGAGCAGTATTATAGTAGTTATATTCTTGTATATAGGGGACAGTATTATAGTAGTTATATTCTTGTATATAGGAGCAGTATTATAGTAGTCATATTCTTGTATATAAGAGGCAGTATTATAGTAGTTACATTCTTGCATATAGGAGCCAGTATTATAGTAATTATATTCTTGTATATAGGGGCAGTATTATAGTAGTTATATTCTTGTATATAGGGGCAGTATTATAGTAGTCATATTCTTGTATATAAGAGGCAGTATTATAGTAGTTATATTCTTGCATATAGGAGCCAGTATTATAGTAATTATATTCTTGTATATAGGAGCCAGTATTATAGTAATTATATTCTTGTATATAGAGGCAGTATTATAGTAGTTACATTCTTGCATATAGGAGCCAGTATTATAGTAATTATATTCTTGTATATAGGGGCAGTATTATAGTAGTTATATTCTTGTATATAGGGGCAGTATTATAGTAGTTATATTCTTGTATATAGGGGGCAGTATTATAGTAGTTACATTCTTGCATATAGGTGGCAGTATTATAGTAATTATATTCTTGTATATAGGAGCAGTATTATAGTAGTTATATTCTTGTATATAGGGGGCAGTATTATAGTAGTTATATTCTTGTATATAGGGGCAGTATTATAGTAGTTATATTCTTGTATATAGGGGGCAGTATTATAGTAGTTATATTCTTGTATATAGGAGCAGTATTATAGTAGTTATATTCTTGTATATAGGGGCGGTATTATAGTAGTTATATTATTGTATATAGGTGGCAGTATTATAGTAATTATATTCTTGTATATAGGAGCAGTATTATAGTAGTTATATTCTTGTATATAGGGGCGGTATTATAGTAGTTATATTATTGTATATAGGTGGCAGTATTATAGTAATTATATTCTTGTATATAGGAGCAGTATTATAGTAGTTATATTCTTGTATATAGGAGCAGTATTATGGTAGTTATATTCTTGTATACAGGGGGCAGTATTATAGTAGTTATATTCTTGTATATAGGGGGCAGTATTATAGTAATTATATTCTTGTATATAGGAGCAGTATTATAGTAGTTATATTCTTGTATATAGGGGCAGTATTATTCTGCCAGGCCAAGCCAAGCCTCCTTGGCTCTGAGCAATGTCCCCGCACAAGTACAGCAGCAGATACCACCACACAGTACTACAACATGTGAACAGATGGAATAAGCTCACCTTACCCGAGCAGAAACACTAATGAGGTTCGTAATTATGGACGAAATCTACGATCATGTGCATGGGGCCATAGGGCCAGTTCACACTGTGGTTTTTTTTGCGCCGATTTTGAGTCGGAAACCGCGTTTGAATCAGAGCAAACAAACAGCAGAAATGGCCTCCGAACCTTGCGGTTTCGCCTCTGAAATCAATTGGAGGCAGAGCATGCATTTTACGCTGAGTTTTTTTCCTGCTGCCCTGAATGGCTGAGGGCTAAAAATTACACGTATACTGCGGCAAGCAAGTGAAGGCAGGTCAAAATCTGATTATTTTCTGCCTGCAAATTCCTCTGTGTGAACTAGGCCTTATTGTAGTTATATTCTTTTACATACGCAGTGTGCAGTATTAGGGTACGA
The DNA here is from genome assembly GCF_050947455.1 of Rhinoderma darwinii. Taxonomy (NCBI): domain Eukaryota; kingdom Metazoa; phylum Chordata; class Amphibia; order Anura; family Rhinodermatidae; genus Rhinoderma; species Rhinoderma darwinii. Next base: position 122,498,984 of record NC_134694.1, read on the forward strand.
ACACACACAGCATATTCAGGGCGGATATGCTGTGCCAAGCTTTGCAGCGTAACCGCCCTGAACACAGCAGGGAATGCTTTTCGAAAAAGCGCACCACATTGTGTTTTTTTCCGGTGGAATTTCCGCTGCATAAAGCAGTGCCGGAAAAATATAAAAAAAAACTTTCATACTTACCCCCTCCCTCTTCTCTGCACGCAGTCCGGCCTACTGGGATGATGTTGCAGGTCATGTGACCGCTGCAGCCTGTGATTGGCTGCAGCGGTCACATGGGATGATACGGTATCCCAGGAGGCCGGACTATAGAAGTAGCAGGGAATTCTGGGTAAGTATAACTGTCCCAACACACACCACTTTGTTGCGGGTTTAAGCACCCAATTGAATTCAATGGGAAAACCCGCAGCAGAAAAGCTGCGATTCCGCAGCATTAATTGACATGCTGCAGTTGAGGAAACTGCAGGTCAATTTATGTGCGTTATTTTCGGCGTTTTTTTTTTTGCGCAGGGACGAGATTTGTTGAAATATCCCCCACACTGCTACTACTGTAATACGATGTTTGTGGATTTTCTGAAATTCCGGAAAATCCCGCAGTATTTACGCCACGTGTCTTCGTACCCTTTTAGTATAATGGGGGCAAGCAGGCAGAAATATAGGGGATTTACACGCACCAGATTGTCAGATATCAGTTCCATTCATCTGAATGCGTTTTTTTTTCTGCAAGTTCCAATCAGATGAATTGATCTTTTATTAGTCACAGAAAATTGATGCAACTTCAGTTTCTGCGTGTGACGGCGCCCGTGTACTCCGATATTCTTTACATACAGCTACATACGGTGTACGTGAACATAATGTTGGGATATATTGTCGTCTTCTTCCTCCGAGGACGACCTGTTCATGAGAGAAGTTGCAGCTGCTTCGTGACACTGAACTTCAGGGTGTGACAATAAGAAGTTGCTCATTTCCGTTCTGCAGTCCTCGCTTCACTGCGACTTCATAAAACCGTGGATTAACATTCATTGGCATCGTTCCTGAAGGCGAACTGCACAGTCAAGGAAGTGACTCCTGCCAAGAACGCTTCACGGCGAGATTGTTGGACCACAGGGAAATATTTTAAGTGAACAACTTCAATATGATCATGTTTTTTATATTTTCCCCAAAAAAAAAAAAGTTTGTATTTAACTCTCTCTGTAAAATATAATGTAAGATCTGGTTTTGGTGGGTTTTTTAGGCCTCATTCACACGACAGGGTTTCCCGGCCAGGTGCCGGCCGTTCATAAATCGGCCGGCACCCAGCTGCATTAGGAATAATAGACCCCTAATGGGGCTATTCACACGACCGATTTTTTAAACCGGCCGTCAAAAAATAGGACATGCTCTATTTTCGGCCGGGTACCCGGCCGCTCGGCTCCCATAGAAGTCTATGGGGCCGGGTAATACACGGCCATCACCGGAATGTGTCCCTAGTGATGGCCGAGTTTTCCGTCGCTTGCGCTCTATCTCCTCCTCCTCACAGCGCAGCGTGCATGTGAGGAGGAGGAGTTGATGCCATTCGGACGAATGGCTACGCTGGAGACTGGTGTTGCAGGGCCGGTGTGTACAGCAGGTGGAGGGAGCGCTGCGCTGGCTCCCTTCCCCTGCTTGTTTTAAAAGCGCCCTGGCCCGGCGACACCTTCCATGGCGCCGCTAGCAGCTGCTGCGGCTGCTACTACCGTAGCGACGCCACTATAGCAGAGCAGGGAGGTATCTCCCCGCTCTGCTATGTGCTAGCCCCGCTTTAGCTCCTTGAAGGAGCGGAATCCTCGTGTTTTCGGGAATTCCGCTCTTGGACAGAGCGCTTGATGTCTCTGTCCATATCTGGGCAGTGACATCAGGGGAAACTCCTGAAGCGGAATCCCCGAACACATGGGGATTCCCCTTCAGGAGTTGCCGCTGATGTCACTGTCCAGATCTGCCCGGCCGGGAACGGATGCAAAACCTTATGCAAACCGGCCGGGCAAAATGGCCGATTTTACCGGCCGACACTCGGGCTCGGGCGGGACCCTGTCGTGTGAATCCCGCCTTAAGGTTGAAATCATACTCGTTATCCTGTGTTTAATGTTTGGGGCTCATGTGATAACAGATTATTAGGGTACGGCCGCACGGAGGGGCCCAGACATGGTCGCAACACGGTTAACAACCGCGCTGGCACTGTGTAGGAGCGGCTGACAAATACCTCGTTAAGAGGTATTCCAGTTACATGCGCATGCGCACTGCCGCTCCATTCATTCTCTATGGCAGCACCGGTGTTTGGCTTTTTCCGGCATTGCTGCCATAGAGAATGAATAGGGGGTAAGTTGTTGTAATTTGCAAAATCGTGCGGTCATAAAGGGTATATTAATTCATGGCCATATGATTTTGCAGATAAAGCGACGGTTTACCTGCATTAACATGCGGCCACTAACAGGCTGTTTGACAGCCGCACCGAACATGGTGTCGGCACGGTTGTTGGCCGAATTGCGACCGTGTGGCCGTACCCTTACAGGTAAGGAAAGATAAATGGTCAAGCCCACCACCCGCTCACTCATAGCTATTGCTGTGTCTGTAAGGCTATGTTCACATGCTTAGCAAAAAAGTTCTGAATATTTGGAGATGTTTTCAAGGGAAAACAGCCTCTTGATTTTCAGCCGTTTTTTAATCAAACTCGCTCAAGAAGGGACATGCACTTAATTTTCGCAGGCGTTTTTTTACACACCCACTTTTCAAAACGGCCACGTAAAAAAATGCCCCGTCAGAACAGAACGCCGTTTCTCCCATCGAAATAAATGTGCAGATGTTTGGAGGCGTTCAGCTTCCGTTTTTTCAGCCCTTTTTCGGGGCAATTACACCGTGTGAACATACCCTCAGATCACAACGTGGGGCAGATTTACTGATGCGGTTTACTATTTATACAACGTAAACTTAGACCAGGCATTCAGAATATACACCAAATATATTACAGTGGCGCACGCATCGGGGTAAACATACTGGACACATTTCTCTTTCTTATACCACTTTTTGGTCGGCTTAATTCATGCAAGTTTTTTTTTGGACAAAATGTTGGCGCACATCGGTGGATTTAAGCCTCGCTCTTGCCGCACAGAACACACAACTTATAGTCTCAGACACATAACCTTTCTAGATGAGATGCAAAAAGTATTTGAAACGATTATTAAATAAGGTAAACGTCATGTCCCACACGATTCTGGCTCAATTTGTATAGTAAATTTGGTTCCTCAGGGGGGTGCAGGGGGAGAAGGATTCGGGCTTGGCGGCCATAATATGCACAATGAAACGCAACAATGTTACAAACATGTGAAACCGGCTTAAAACTGGAAAGCCACTATAAGGCTGAGTTCACACGCGGCGGATACACTGCATAACAGCTCGCAGCGTATCCGCCCTGTGCGCCACAGGGAATTACGGGTAAAAAAAAACACACCAAACTGTGGTGCAGTTTTTCGCTTGGAATGTCCGCTCCCAGGGGGCCGGCCTGGAGGAAGAAACACAGACTCCTGTGTAAGTATAAGATTTTTTGTTTGGCGTTTTTTTTTTTTTGCGGCGGAATCGCTGTGAACCCGCTGCAAAAAAACACAACAACTGCTATTTGCTGCGGGCTTGACCTCCCTATTGAATTTAATGCAGAAAACATTCACAACAAATAAGCAGCGTTTACTCAAACACAACTGACATGCTGCGGAATCAATTTCCGCACCGCAGGTCAATTTGAGTGTTTTTTCCGCTCACTATTTACGCAGCGTCTGGAGGAGACTTGTTTGATCTCATCCACTTTGCTGCCACTGTATTCTCTGTAGATTTACCGCAACAAATTCCGTTGCGGAAAATCTGCAGTATTTACGCTACTTGTGAACTGACCCTAATTCGGGATTTTAAACAATAATGGATTTAATAGAAAAAATAAAAAAAATATATATATATGCAAACGAAGAAAAAAAAAAAAAAAGAGAAAGCGAAATGTAAAATAAAAATGAGAAAATAAACAGTTTTTAGTTCATGAATCTGCTCCGGGGGCCGGTCTCATGTTTGCTCTTCGTTACTTCATTGATACATTGTAGAAACATAAACACCACATTGTGACAGGTCGTATGTACAGAACACACAATGTTTACTGCACCGGGTGCCCAGAGGAGCCGGTAATCAGGAACGAGAGCCGTTCAGAACACAATCCGCATCCAGAGCCGTCACCAGGAGGGAGATCGCGCGTTACCTCCGAGACTGGCTACTTAGTGGTGCAAATATTCAGGAGATCTCACTCCATTCATTGAAATGTCTTTCACCATTAAGTTTGAGTTCCATTAAGCCAATTGTAAGAGCTTCCCATCCTGATCTGGAGGAGCGCTCGGCTTATGGGAACTCCGGCAGCTGTGGGGTCATAATAGCAACTTTATAATTGCCTGAAACCCTTTCCGTAGCCTCAGCGAGTCACTCAGGAATAACTGACTGAGCAGCGGCGCTGCGAGACCCGTCTACACAACGGAAAATGTGCGTTTCATGTCCCTGTAATTGAGGCGGCCGCAGAGAGTCACTGATCAGGAAATTAACAAATGGAAGGAAATATATTCTCCTATCGTCGTCATTTATTTCTAATAATAATAGTGATTAATAATCTTCATTAATACCAGCAGGACGATGGGATGTTTTGTATATATTTATATTTCATGCAGGTTATCTTCTCTATTTATACACGTTATGATTTCATATGGGACAATCATATGATTCACTGTGTATCTAAGCCTAACCATGTGATATGGTCTGCTGAGCCAATCTAGGCCTCATACACACGACCGTAGCCATGTGCACGGCCGGGATTTTCGGGTCGTCCGGGGGCGGAGTGTCACCCGCGAGATGCCTGCAAATCGCAGGCCGTGCAGATGGCCGCGGCCATTATTTGCTATGAGTAATAAGACATGCCCGTTCTTTCTGCGGTCCGGGCTCATGGGCCACGCACGGACCGTGAAAACCATGGTCGTGTGCATGGCCCCATAGAAATTAATGGGGCCGCAATTCTCCGTGGACTTTGGGGGAATTGCGGCCGCAAAAGCACGTTCGTGTGCATGGGGCCTTAGCCTTTCATCTGTGATACGGTCTGCTGAGTGTGTGTATTTAAGGTCCTGTTCACACAGAGTTTTTTGGCGCTGATTTTGACGTGGAAACCGCATCGAAATCAGCGCCAAAAAACGCCTGAAACAGCTTCCCAGAATTTCAATGGGAGGCGTTTTTTTCCCGCTCGTGCTTTTAGCCGCTCACGGGAAAAAAAGCGACATGCTCTTTCTTACCGCGGTTCTGTCCCTGACCTCCCATTGAAATCAAAGGGAGGCAGAGAAAGCGTTTTTCACTGCGGGGCTCAATGGCCACTGCAAGAAAATGCTGGCAGGTCAAAATCTGCCTCAGAATTCCTGAAGAAATATTGTGGAAGACTTTTTTCTGCCTGCAAAATACTCCGTATGAACAGGGCCTAAGCCTATCATGTGTGATACCATCTGCTGAGCCAATGTATCTAAGCTGTGTGTGATACGGTCTGCTGAGCTGCTGTATCTAATCTACTCATGTGTGATAGTTTGCTGAGCTGCTGTATCTAAATGTGTGTGATACTGACCTCTGAACTGTTGTATCTAAGCCTATCATGTGTGATACGGTTTTCTGAGCTGCTATATCTAAGCCGCATCATGTGGGATACTGTCTGCTGAGCTGCTGTATCTAAGCCTATCATGTGTGATACGGTCTGCTGAGCTGGTGTATCTAAGCCTATCATGTGTGATACTGTCTACTGAGCTTGTGTATCTAAGCCTATCATGTGTGATACAGTCAGAGATCCACACCACACCAATACTGTATATTCCATGTTCTAGTTTCCCATATAAGTCTCTGGTCGCACCATCATTAATATAAATCAATGAAATCCGTCCCGTAAATCTACAATGTCTCTATAATGTGTTTATTTACATTCATTAGATTTGTTACAATTGTGTAATTTAATCATCAGCCGCTTAGCCCGGCGCCTATTAATCTACATCAGGGGGAAATCCGACACCGATTATAAAGTTATTTCCATGTCGGTCACTTTCCTGAAGGAAGAAAATCAACGAGAGAAACGGGTAAGAAGTGTCAGCGCCGCGGCTTTCTGCAGAATTCTGACATTTGATCTCTTATTTCTCAGGACTGGATACAGGTCACCGTCCCCTGATCGCACAGCAGGCGCAACGCTCCACGAGGATTTATCATCACAATGATTACGGCAGCACATTCAAAGGACGACTAGTGAATTATAAAATATCAACATGACAGGATCACTGCTCCTCCAGCCACATTGGGGGGATACTAAAGCATGTAGAGTTTTGCAACAATTTTTCTTATTGCTCCAAAGCATTTAAAATAAATAAGAAAATAAACAATTAAGAAAATTTGCTAGTTTTGCAGACGAGCTTACAAAAACTCTCCATATCTACAGCTCATGTGCTGACCTACATGTTTCTATGGTTACAGACAACAAACAAACCCTGTGTAGTCGGATCCTGTAGTCATTAATCAATGTTTATAGGTTATGGGAAAGTGGAGTAACAAGTAACTGCAGGATCAGACCACACACGTAATCTGCAATCTTCAAAACACATAGGTGTGCACAGGTGCTGCATACACAAAACCTATGAGATACTTTGGAGCAATGCAATGTATCAGTCTTCATAGAATGCAACAGATTCAATATACTAACAGGGAAAGCACCGCATGAACCTAAAGCGATATTAAAGGTCCACTAATTAGTAATCCGCACCAATATATATGGAACTGATTCAGGCCAGGGGTGCAGAGAATTGAAAAATTCTGGGTTTCATGTAAATAAAGTTCATTCAATGTATACTCATATTCTACAATATCCTTCTGTACGTTGAGCCACATTTATTAGTCAATCCACACATGATTTTGGTTGAGATCGCACAGGTCGAAAAGATGCGTCTCAACTTGTGCCAAAATTACACCAAATTTAAGACATGGGCCTTCACACCCCATAAAGGAAAACTGGCATGAAAAGTGGCCATGGTCAAGCTGTAAATGTACTTTAAAATTTACCTATCAAAATGTGAAAAAAAGCCAAAAAAGTGGCGCAGATATACGGCCACATAGAAAGCGTAAAAACAAATTCAAAACAGAGAAATCCAAATGCACCAGATTTACTAACAGATTAGTAAACAATGAAACAGTATCAATAATTACCTGCTGCAATTTCACACCATTAAGGGCTTATTCAGGCGAACGTTAAAATAGTCCATGTGACGGCCATTTTTTTAACGGCCGTCACGCGGCTGCATGTATTTCTATGGGGTTATTCACACGTTTTTTGTTTTAATGAACCGTGTGAACGGCCCGTGAAAAAATACGAATGTTCTGTTTTTGTTTGTTTTCACGAATCCCTCAATAGACTCAAGTCTATGAGGGATCTGTGAAAACTGGTGGAAATTGGCAGTTTTTCACAGTCAATTTGACACACGTTCGTCTGAATAAGCCCTTATAATAAGATCTTTGCTTGCTTTCAATAAGTAGGGTTGTCAGGTGTGAATACCTCTAAGGGGTTGTCTTATCTCTGAATGAGTCTAAGGGGTGGAGCTTAAGTGAAGGATTCAACCACTCAAATTCACTGTTATTCATCAGTATATCTGGAGGTCACATGACAGGCCAATCAGCTTTCAAGATGCAGAGTCAGTGGCTAAATAACGGATTTGAAGGTTGAACCAATGAATCAACTCCACGCAAACGTATTCACGTTCCCAAACAAATGTTCTTTAAAAAACATAGAAAATCAGCCTTCCAATGCCGGATAGCCTTTAGAGGATTCTGCTTTTTTATATTATTTTTATATGGAATCTCTTTATTTCATCTATCAGATGATGCAACATTGTATCCAATCACCAATTATAAAAACGTGATAAATAATAAAGCACAAGACCGGTCTCCCCAGCTGCAACTTTACATCCACCGTCTCCAATCAAACCTCTTGATAGAATCTCCTCTAGGTCAAGATTTTCAGCTACAAAAAAAAAAAGGCAAAAATAAAACAAAAATAAAATAAAAAAAAAGACAAGAAATTCCATAAAGCATCATCAATTTGAAGAGACAAAAAGCTCTCAAAAAGGACGGCAACTTGGGTTTAAAAAAGGAACATCTGCTTTATCATTAGAGGGAAAGCTGCTACGACTGCACGGCGACTTATTTTCAAGACTCGACCATCTTCTCCTCCATAAGCAATTTGTCTTCCCGGGAATCATTAGGAGAATAACTGGCAGGTTGTGTCGCTTGTTACTCCGCTTTAAACCTACATCTGCTGCTTCTCGGCTCAAGGCTAATGAGAATGGAAGGGTCTTTCATAGCCCATGTTCCCAGTTGCACGCCTCATTTTCCGCTCCAGGTTGTAGGTGCGGTTGACGCTTTATTTGCCCTTATCATAATTTTCGGATGAGGTCAAAGACATTTTTTAGTTCACTGCACGGGCGGCACTTGAAAAAGTTTTCATTCTCATGTCTTTTACAACATTCTACCTTTACTGCGGAGGCGCCTTTTATAGTCGGCCGCATTTCATTTCCAGCAGGAAAGATATACAATGTTTTTTAATGGTTTTGATGGATCACTTGACCTTGTTTTTGTTAATCCTGAGGATCTCAAGACCATGAAAACTATTCCCTTTTGAGACTAAAGAGTTTTCACCATCATAAGGGTATGTTCACACGGCAGCCTCCGTTACGGCTGAAATTACGGAGCTGTTTTCAGGAGAAAACAGCTCCTGAATTTCTGACATAATGGCATGTGCAGGCGTTTTTCGCAGCGTCCATTACGGACGTAATTGGAGCTGTTTTTCAATGGAGTCAATGAAAAACGGCTCCAATTACGTCTCAAGAAGTGACAGGCACTTCTTTGACGCGGGGTCTTTTTTACGCTCCGTCGTTTGACAGCGGCGCGTAAAAAAAATGACCGTCGGCACAGAACATCGTAAAGCCCATTCAAATGAATGGACAGATGTTTGTCAACGCTTTGGAGCCGTATTTTTGGACGTAATTCGAGGCTAAAACGCCCGAATTACGTCCGTAAATAGGGTGTGTGAACCCAGCCTAAGAGTGAGAATGTTTCTGTTCTAGGTGCAGTTGACGACGGGACGCTGTGTGTTCTGTGCGGATACGCTGCGCGTGCTGTGCGGAGATGCTGCGCGTGCTGTGCGGAGATGCTGCGCGTGCTGTGCGGAGATGCTGCGTGTTTGGCCCATTGACTTCAATGGGGAGCAGAAATTCTGCAGTGCAGCGAAAACACAGTAAAAACCTCTGGAAATCCGCAGGTGCACATATACTTTGCTATGACCAATGTTTAACACTAAATAAGTGGGTAAAACCAATGTGGAAAAAACGCAGCATTTACGCAGCAATATAAGCAGAAAAGAACGCACTATTTTGTGCGGATTTCTTTCACAGATCTAACAGCGTCCACAATTACCTGTCCACAATTACCTGTCCACAATTCCGGACAGAAAAAGTGCAGTAATTCTGCTACTTGTGGACAAGCCCTAAAGGGGTTTTCCAGGACTTTTATATTGAAGGCCTATCCTTCAGGTCATCAATATAAGACTGTTGGGGGTCTGACTCCTGGCAGCCCCACGATCAGTTGAATGAAGGGGCCACAGTGTTAGTCGCCACGGCCTTCTCCCAGTTTACAAGCACAGCACCGTACACTCCCGTAGCAGCTGTGCCTGGGATTGCAGTTCCAGTGAATGAGACTGATCTGAAATCCCAGGCACAGCCGCTACGGGAGTGTACGGTGCTGTGCCTGGTAAACCCTAAAGAGGCCGTGGTGACAAATGCTGCGCCCCTTCAGTCAGCTGAGCGGCAGGTGTGCTGGGAGTTGGACCTCCATCGATCTTATATTGATAACCCATCTTAAGGATCGGCCACCAATATAAAAGTCATGGAAAACACCTTTAATTTTCACATATTGTCAACTTTAACTCATATTTAACATACAAATGGCTCTAGGAATTTTCTCAAAAACTTTCACCTAGTTGGGACTACTCTGGTACAGGACAATTATACACAGCAGATCCAAATATACTTATTAATGGAAAGATATCTTAGGAGAAAAAATATCCTAACACGTTTGGGACACGGTGCGTGTTCTTTGTGCAGTACAATACGGTTACAGTAAGGTTTCTACATTGTAGCAGTTATTTTAGCGATCTCCAGTGATGAACTAAGTAACTAAAGTATTCATGCGATTTCATGCTACAATTTCCAAGCCTGGTCATCATGGTCTCCAAAAGAATGGAGGCTCAGGTTATGTGATTGGAAGGGTTCTTTTAAAGGGTTGCCCAGTTTAGAAAACCCATGGTCATACCCCCTATTAAGGAATTCTGGGTTAATAGAGGGGGGAGGGGTCCTCCCTTCAGGATCCTCATCTCTTAGTCATAGTAGAAAGCGGTTACATAGAGCGTCTCTGGAGGACCTGTCCTGTCCTGTATTACACTGACAACACATTGATATGAATGGACACTGTGTAATACTTCATTTCTCCTGTGGTGGCGCTGCAGAGAAACTAAACACACTGCCAGGTTTCCCCTTAGATTACAGCTGATCGCTGGGGGTGTCCCAGCAGGGGGACACTTTGTGATTTCCATATTGCTAAGGGACCCTTGTAACAATTAGGGATTGTCCAAAGCTGAGATCCCCTTTAAGAGGACAACTCTTTATCTTCTACCATAATAGACCATCATTGTGACTCTCCATTTGAGCAGCGATCACCCAGAGAACCCTCCATAGAGGTAATTAATGCTTACAACTATTAACACTCTCCATTTTTTCATGTTTCATTCATGAGAACTCTACAAGGAAGGCTCCTTAGCGCCCTCGCCCCGCAGCTAAAAGGATTTTTCCGTAGCAGAGCGCCGTCCTCCACAACCTTCACAAGACATGAAGAGCAGCCGAGTAAGTTGGCTTAATTGAATTATTTTGTTTTGCCTTCATGGAGCGGACTACGGTGAAGTTGGTTGCAAGTTTGTTTCGGAATCAGGGCCTCGGGCTACTGTAAATGACTCGTCAGGTAGCTTTGAAGAAAAGATGAAGATGAATTCCGCAAGTGCGGAATCAAAGTTGGGTAAGAGCGCGTCTCCTCTCTGTAGCCGGGAATGTAGGTCTTGTCCTGCTGCTTCTTTAAATCGTGCCCGGCCACAAAATAAGAAAAGTGAAGGGCAGGAACCGCGAGTCCATCATTTCCATGCAGAAATACTAGAAAGCGCCGTCTCCTCACACCGCGCTGATATAAAGCAGCCTAGAACTTTCTTTGAACACAACACATTGGGACTTCCCAGAACCTTTATAAAGTAACAATAAAATTATGTAGACTCCGTTACAGTGTTTTTTATGATGTGTACTTCTCAGAGACCGTATCACACATGATAGGATTAGATACACCGGGTCAGAAGTGCAGTTTCACGTGATAGGATTAGATACACAGCTCAGTAGACAGTTTCACACATGGCAATCTTAGATACACATCTCAGCAGACAGTATCACACAAGATAGGCAGGGGTGTAGCTATAAGACTTGCAGTAGCGCCTGGTGCTTGGAGGAACCCAAAGTCCCCCCTGCCCCATTTGTAGCCGCCAGTATATAAATGGCACATGGTAGGTCGGGGCCCAGTTACATATTTTGCATTGTGACTCCGGAGCTCTGAATTACGCAAAGGCTTAGATACACCAACTCGTCAGAAATTATTACACACGATAATCTTAGAAACACCAGCAGCACGAACGCTTGTAATTCTATCTTAAAGGGGTTATTGTGGTTTCAGCAAATGAATATTTTTTTTGTATAATTAAAAGTTACACAGTTTTCCAATCTACTTCCTCACAGTTTTCAAGATCTCTGTTTGCTGATTCAGTAGAAACATTCATTGTTTTCTTCGAGTAGATACAATTCTGCCCATGGTCATGTGATGGACACAGGTGCACAGCTCGTTACAGTATGTGTATCAGAGCAGTTTCTTTTAAGGATCCCAGCACATGACCCTGTAACGAGCCGTGCACCTGTGTGTCCATCACGAACCTGTAACGAGCCGTGCACCCGTGTGTCCATCACATGACCCTGTAACGAGCCGTGCACCAGTGTGTCCATCACATGACCCTGTAAAAAGCCGTGCACCAGTGTGTCCATCACATGACCCTGTAACGAGCCGTGCACCAGTGTGTCCATCACATGACCCTGTAACAAGCCGTGCACCCGTGTGTCCATCACATGATCCTGTAACGAGCCGTGCACCTGTGTCCATCACATGACCCTGTTACGAGCCGTGCACCTGTGTGTCCATCATCTGACCCTGTAACGAGCCGTGCACCTGTGTGTCCATCACATGACCCTGTAACGAGCTGTGCACCTGTGCGTCGATCACATCACCCTGTTACGAACCGTGCACCTGTCTGTCCATCACATGACCCTGTTACGAGCCGTGCACCTGTGTGTCCATCACATGACCCTGTAACGAGCTGTGCACCTGTGCGTCGATCACATCACCCTGTTACGAACCGTGCACCTGTCTGTCCATCACATGACCCTGTAACGAGCTGTGCACCTGTGTGTCCACAACATGACCATGGAAAGAGTTTTATCCTCTGGTAATAAACAATGAATGTTCCTACTGAATAACAGCAAGCAGAGATCTTGAATATTATATTGGAAAATTGTAAAACTTTTAATTCTACAAAAAATAACATTAATTTGCTGCAACTGGACAACCCCTTTAAATCAAGTACCTGGAAAGTGAGAGCAGTTTCCATACAGATACAGCTGTGAACTAGCAACGAGTATGTTAAGAATAACTGGATATCCGCAGCCCCCGGACCCTGCGATTATTGCTGGATATGGCAGTGAATCGGTTCCTCCTCATCAGTATTCTCGTTCCAGAGGGGGGATTAGACGCACCTGTAATCTCCGCGAGATTAAAAGAAATATATTAATATAAACACCATGGAACGACCGGCACGGCATCCAGCGAAGCTGAACAGAGACCCGCGGGTGTGCCGAGCCCTCGCTAGTGCAGCTGAACAGAGACCCGCGGGTGTGCCGAGCCCTCGCCAGTGCAGCTGAACAGAGACCCGCGGGTGTGCCGAGCCCTCGCCAGTGCAGCTGAACAGAGACCCGCGGGTGTGCCGAGCCCTCGCCAGTGCAGCTGAACAGAGACCCGCGGGTGTGCCGAGCCCTCGCCAGTGCAGCTGAACAGAGACCCGCGGGTGTGCCGAGCCCTCGCCAGCGCAACATTTATTCCTTTCTTTTTAATTTTCTCGCCCCTCAGGTAGCAATGACCCTCATAGAAATGACTTTCAGGCCTGGAATTCACCGTCATGTTGCGCATCTTATTTTCTTAGCTAATAAAGTAATATTTTGCAGGATTTGTGAATATAAAAATCGCCTCGGACGCCGATTTTAGGAAGCAACACGTTTTTTTTTCAGATTTTATGTAAATAATTTTTTTCAAGATCTTTATTTCCTGTCAGTGAATAGGAACATTTTTGTTTATATAGAGACGCTAAAAGCCCGTTCTGACCTCATTCTTCTCACAGCTGAGGGTGTGTTACAATTGTATCCATTTTAGGCAATCATCTATGATATTAACGGCGAGGACTCCAGACTGACACATTTGACCTGCACTGATGCATTGCAACAAACTATCAGGATAGGAGCGAGATTTCCGCAGTTTATGTGTCTGTCTCCCAGATGATTGTCTAGACTGGATACAATTGTAACAAACCCTCATATGTGAAAAGTATAAGGTCTGTATGAATTGTCAACCACTGGATGTAACCCATTCACTGACCGCAAACAGAGATCTTGAAAATGGTGAGGAATTGACACCCGCAGCATATTAGAAAGTTGCAGAACTTTTCATTATCCATGGAAACATATCAAAAGAAAACCTTTATAGCGTTCCCTTAAATTAAATGACATGATAGGGCTTTGTCCGTTACAGCGCAAGGCTTAGATACATCAGCTCAGCAACTGTATCACACATGAAAGGTTTAGCTACATCTGCTCAGCAGACTATCATATAATAAAGGCTTAGATACAGCACAGATTAAAGGCTTGGATACACCAGTGATAGAGGCTTAGATAGGTGGGGACCTGAGCAGGCGACCGCCCCTTCTATGTTGACCTTATGTCTTATAGGGTATATGGACAGGAGTTTTGAGACAACTTCATTAAGGGGAAATAGGGTTTTCATTCCGCTTTCCCAGAATCCTGAATGGCCAAGCTGCCAAGTAATGGGCCGGTACATTCCTAACTTCTTTTTCACCACCCTAGTAGAGAGATTTGCAGTTGTGGAAGTTATAAGTGTGGCCATATTGTCACCCAGCTTCCCCAACTAAGAAACTGAATAGAAGAGGCTCAAGGAATTTTTGGGGCGATTTTTTCTTTATTTTTGGGGTATTACGCTTTAAGCTAATTTAATATATATATATATACACACACACACACACACACACACACACACACACACACACACACACACACACACACACACACACACACAATGTACTAATAAAAGTATGAGTCCCCTGATAAAACTCTTCTACCCTCTCTCAAGTCTGTTTCCTATTCCAGAAAGATGTCATTGATCCCAATTAAAAGCTTGACGTAGACAGAGCCCCCTGTCCTGTACCTGGAGACGTGTGATGGGCGACGTGACCACCACCGGTGCCAAGCCATTTTGGGTCTCATTTTCAGCACTTAATTGCAGCGCGTCGCCTTTCACATTGTCATCACGAGGTGCGATCGGCGAGTCTATATCTGGGCCTGGCTTATTACTGTCTGGAGATTCGTGATGTTAATGAGGTAGGAAGAACGCTCTTCTCAGCCAGGAGGAAAACTAATCCACATCATTTGGATCTTTGACAAATACAACCCTTTTAATTTATGGAGCTTATTTTTATAATCCTTGGGCGCACTGGAAAATTCGCACTTTTATGTCCAATCATTATTCAGGCCTAACAGACGGCACGTAAAGTAGAACTGGAGGGGGTGTTAAGAACACAATATACCCCGGAGCACTGAAAACACCGGAACCGGTGACGCAATCTTACAAAATGCTGTTTAGTGACTGGGTCCGTCTATGGCGCTGAATGATGTGCCCAACCAGGTCCATGGCTTAAGGCCGGGTTCCCGCGTAGCGTAAACGCTGCTGAATTTCCGCAACGGATTTCTGTGTGGAATTTCCGCAGCATTTGCAGTATCATCAAAGTGGATGAGATTAAGAAAAACTCCCGCTCACGCTGCGGAAAAAAACGCAGCATAAATGTTAATAAATTGACCTGCGGTGCAGAATTAAAATCCAGAGCAGGTCAATTTATGTTGCGTTTTCATTGGTTTTCCTCATTAAATTCAATGGGGTTGCTAAACCCACAACAGAAAGCAAAGTGTTGCGACTTTTGCGGCAGAATCGCAAAAATCACAACTCAGGGGGGAAAAAAACAACACACTTACCCAGAACTCTCTCCTCCTTCCTGCAGTCCGGCCTCCTGGGATAACTTTGCATCCTATTTGACTGTTGCAGCCAATAACAGGCTGCAGCGTGACATGGCCTGCAACGTCATCTTAGGAGGCCGGACTACGTGCAAAGAAGATGGTGGGGGTAAGTATAAATGTTTTTTTCTTTTTCCACAGCGGGAATTTCATTAAAAAAACTAGCTCACAATGTGGTGCGTTTTTTCCGACGGAAGGTGTTGTGGGTTCCAGGTCGAATATGTTGCACAGTTTTTTCATAGCGTATCCGACCCGTGGGAACATGGCCTAAAGAGGTTATACAGAAATAGATAAGCATGGTTGTTTGAAAAAAAAACAAAAAAAAACAACAAAAAAACAAAACAACACAGTGAGAGAGGGCAAGGGAGGGCGCAACCAGAGAGGGGCAGGCAGGGAGGAATGAGTGAGGGAAAGGAAGGGAAGAAGAGAGGAGAAGGGAGGAGAAGGAGACAGGGAGGGGAAGGGAAGGAAGAATAAGGGAGGGGAAGGGAAAGGAAGAATAAGGGGGGAGGGAAGGGAAGGAAGAAGAAGGGAAGGAAGAAGAAGGGAAGGAAGAAGAAGGGAAGGAAGAAGAAGGGAAGGAAGAAGAAGGGAAGGAAGAAGAAGGGAAGGAAGAAGAAGGGAAGGAAGAAGAAGGGAAGGAAGAAGAAGGGAAGGAAGAAGAAGGGAGGGGAAGGGAAGGAAGAAGAAGGGAGGGGAAGGGAAGGAAGAAGAAGGGAGGGGAAGGGAAGGAAGAAGAAGGGAGGGGAAGGGAAGGAAGAAGAAGGGAGGGGAAGGGAAGGAAGAAGAAGGGAGGGGAAGGGAAGGAAGAAGAAGGGAGGGGAAGGGAAGGAAGAAGAAGGGAGGGGAAGGGAAGGAAGAAGAAGGGAGGGGAAGCGAAGGAAGAAGAAGGGAGGGGAAGGGAAGGAAGAAGAAGGGAGGGGAAGGGAAGGAAGAAGAAGGGAGGGGAAGGAAGAAGAAGGGAGGGGAAGGAAGAAGAAGGGAGGGGAAGGGAAGGAAGAAGAAGGGAGGGGAAGGGAAGGAAGAAGGGAGGGGAAGGGAAGGAAGAAGAAGGGAGGGGAAGGGAGGGGAAGCGAAGGAAGAAGGGAGGGGAAGGGAAGGAAGAAGGGGGAGGGGAAGGGAAGGAAGAAGGGAGGGGAAGGGAAGGAAGAAGAAGGGAGGGGAAGGGAAGGAAGAAGAAGGGAGGGGAAGGGAAGGAAGAAGAGGGGAGGGGAAGGGAAGGAAGAAGAAGGGAGAGGAAGGGAAGGAAGAAGGGGGGAGGGGAAGGAAAGGAAGAAGGGGGGAGGGGAAGGGAAGGAAGAAGAAGGGAGGGGAAGGGAAGGAAGAAGAAGGGAGGGGAAGGGAAGGAAGAAGAAGGGAGGGGAAGGGAAGGAAGAAGAAGGGAGGGGAAGGAAGAAGAAGGGAGGGGAAGGAAGAAGAAGGGAGGGGAAGCGAAGGAAGAAGAAGGGAGGGGAAGGGAAGGAAGAAGGGGGAGGAGAAGGGAAGGAAGAAGAAGGGAGGGGAAGCGAAGGAAGAAGAAGGGAGGGGAAGCGAAGGAAGAAGAAGGGAGGGGAAGGGAAGGAAGAAGGGGAGGAGAAGGGAAGGAAGAAGAAGGGAGGGGAAGGAAGAAGAAGGGAGGGGAAGGGAAGGAAGAAGAAGGGAGGGGAAGGGAAGGAAGAAGAGGGGAGGGGAAGGGAAGGAAGAAGAAGGGAGAGGAAGGGAAGGAAGAAGGGGGAGGGGAAGGAAAGGAAGAAGGGGGGAGGGGAAGGGAAGGAAGAAGAAGGGAGGGGAAGGGAAGGAAGAAGAAGGGAGGGGAAGGGAAGGAAGAAGAAGGGAGGGGAAAGAAGAAGAAGGGAGGGGAAGGAAGAAGAAGGGAGGGGAAGCAAAGGAAGAAGAAGGGAGGGGAAGGGAAGGAAGAAGGGGGAGGGGAAGGCAAGGAAGAAGAAGGGAGGGGAAGGGAAGGAAGAAGAAGGGAGGGGAAGGGAAGGAAGAAGAAGGGAGGGGAAGGGAAGGAAGGAGAAGGGAGGGGAAGGGAAGGAAGAAGAAGGGAGGGGAAGGAAGAAGAAGGGAGGGGAAGGAAGAAGAAGGGAGGGGAAGGAAGAAGAAGGGAGGGGAAGCGAAGGAAGAAGGGGGAGGAGAAGGGAAGGAAGAAGAAGGGAGGGGAATCGAAGGAAGAAGAAGGGAGGGGAAGCGAAGGAAGAAGAAGGGAGGGAAAGGGAAGGAAGAAGGGGGAGGAGAAGGGAAGGAAGAAGAAGGGAGGGGAAGGAAGAAGAAGGGAGGGGAAGGGAAGGAAGAAGAAGGGAGGGGAAGGGAAGGAAGAAGAAGGGAGGGGAAGGGAAGGAAGAAGAGGGGAGGGGAAGGGAAGGAAGAAGAAGGGAGAGGAAGGGAAGGAAGAAGGGGGAGGGGAAGGAAAGGAAGAAGGGGGGAGGGGAAGGGAAGGAAGAAGAAGGGAGGGGAAGGGAAGGAAGAAGAAGGGAGGGGAAGGGAAGGAAGAAGAAGGGAGGGGAAAGAAGAAGAAGGGAGGGGAAGGAAGAAGAAGGGAGGGGAAGGGAAGGAAGAAGAAGGGAAGGGAAGGAAGAAGAAGAAGGGAAGGGAAGGAAGAAGAAGGGAGGGGAAGGGAAGGAAGAAGAAGGGAGGGGAAGGGAAGGAAGAAGAAGGGAGGGGAAGGGAAGGAAGAAGAAGGGAGGGGAAGGAAAGAAGAAGAGAAGGGAAGGAAAGAAGAAGAGAAGGGAAGGGAAGGAAAGAAGAAGAGAAGGGAGGGACAGGGCCTTCCTCCAAACCATCTAATTTTTGGTGTGATTGTCCAGTGAACTGGACCACAAACATGAGGCACAGTTGGCATTTCTGAGCTGATCGAGGGCGGTGCTTAAAACACCCCATGAAGAAGGATTCAAATAACATGTTTTTTAAGAAAAATGCTTAGACTCTAAAATTACAGTATGGTTTTAGTTGAAACCAAAAGCAGGTGTCCAGTCCTGTATATGCCTGGCTGATACTTACCTGTCACCTATTTTTACTTATTTACCTGTTGGCACCCGTACCATTTGGACACAGCTATGATCAGGGACTCTAGCTTTGCTGCATTGTCTATCTGAGTCTGAAATCCAACTTGGGTGCAATAAAAGGCTCAGACTCTAGCTATATCCATATCCATGCTTTATACTGCTGCTCTGCTAGTTCTAGTCTGTCCCTTTCTGATGCTTTACACTGCAGCTCTGCTTGTTTTCACAGAATGTACAGGAAGCTTAGCAGAAGTCACTACATGGACAGCTGATAAGATTATAGCTAAGAAAGAATGATTATGAACTGCAACTAAACCACCAGTGAAAAAAAAGATGATCAGAAAACTGTCGCACATATACTGAGAGGAGGGGCCTCAACAAGGGGGAGGAACTTATAGAGCAGCTTTAAGTAAAAGTAACCAGATAATTAGAAGCTTTTGTTTTAACATTAATATGACTTTTTTTGGACAATTCATTGCTTAAAAATCAGCTGAAGGCCGGACGCAGTCAGATAATTCACCATGGGAGGCTCGCTCACATCAAGCACTTTAAAAAGTCAAGTGTTTGGTTTTTCACTGCAGAATTAGCATCTAAACAAACAACTTCAAAGCCGCATCAGTGCATGAAATATTTGTAACCAATGCCTAGAGCAGTGGTTCTTAACCTTGTTGGAGGTACTGACCCCCACCAGTTTCATATGCGCATTCACCGAACCCTTCTTAATTGGAAAAATAAAATTCAAAACATAGGTATATATTTTACTACCAAAAATAGAAAAATGGGGAGGAATCCTCCAGCTCACCTGACACTGTGGGACGTGTCACTGGTAGTGCCCGGTATCCTCGTGTCGGCACACGATTGGTAGTAGCGAAAAAAACGGGAAGTGGAGTCCAGCGCTGAGTGGAGTAAAATGGAAACGGTTTCCAAGTTTAATGGTCAAGAAAAAATATTAAAATCCAATGCAATGAAGTCCTGGTGTGGAGAAAGTGAGGGGGTAGTGTCCTCAGAGCCTACGCGTTTCGGACGGCTTCAGCGTCCTTAGACTTGGCTGTGATATGACACTTTCTCCACACCAGGACTTCATTGCATTGGATTTTAATATTTTTTCTTGACCATTAAACTTGGAAACCGTTTCCATTTTACTCCACTCAGCGCTGGACTCCACTTCCCGTTTTTTTCGCTATATATTTTACTGGTGCACAAAATGAACCGTGCATCAACATCAGTGTTCAAAGAACAAAACCATCAAAACATGATTTTCACACAAAAACAAAAACATAATAATGAATATTTACTGGAAATCAGTGTGACTTCTGCTGTTGCCTTTCAGAGACCAGTTCAGAAATGCACGGCTTCACCTTGGCAAGTGCCACTCTCATGTCATTTTCGCAACAAAGTCTGTTCCTTTTCTTCGTTTTTATGTCCAGGATCCTCGAAAAGGATTGCTCGCAAAGATATGTTGTAACAAACGGTATGAAAATGTCCAGAGCTTTCTTAGCAATAACAGGGTACGTTACCATTTGTTGACACCAAAACGTTGAGAGCGTTGTTGTTCTGAGGAGTTGCTGTTGAACCTGGCTCTGCTGAATTTCAATGATTTGATCGAGGTATTTATCATTGACATCTGTTGTCTCAACACTAAACGTGAACGGCTGTCTCACCCATGCTGGATATGACTCTCTTGTAGGGAAGTATCCGTCGAGAGACTTTGCAAGCTCATCTAAGTGCGTGGCTATTGCTTGCTTCAGTTCCGCGGGTACAGAAATGTCTCCGATTCCAGATACAACTTCGATCTTACTTACACAGTCGTCCAGCAGGGGAAAATTTGCGAAGTTCTCTGTTCGTGGTTTCCATAACGGTAGCTTTTTTTGAAAAGCCTTCAGGTTTTCTTCCGCTTCGATGATGTCGACTCCACCGCCTGCATCTGTTGATTGAGGTGATTGAGAGCTGCGAAGATATCAGCCATGTACGCTAAAATGACAATGAACTCAGAATTTTTGAAGCAATCTGCATGACAATGTTGGTGCTCTTGCAAAAACAGGGCTAATTCCACACGCACGGCAAAAACACGATTCAGCACCTGTCCCCGGGATTACCACCGAACGTTAGAATGGTACAGAAGTACCTCGAATTCAGAGCCCATTTCTTTACACAGCTCACTGAAGATGCGCTGCCTCAGAGCACTATTTCGCACATAGTTCACGCATTCCACTACAATTTTTAATACTTCTGCCAGTTTTGGAGGCAAGGTTTTTGTTGCCAACGCATGCCTGTGCAGAATACAATGCGTAACAATGATGTGTGGTGCATCGGCTTTCACTAGCGCACCAAAACCAGACTTTCTTCCCAGCATGACTGGAGCTCCGTCCGAACAAACTGCAGAAACCATATCCCACGAAAGATTGTTGTCTTTGAAGAAGTCATCCACAAGTTTCTTCACATCGGCTGCCTTAGTTGTTGTCGTAAGAGGTTTACAAAATAAAAAATCTTCCTTTATCACGTCGTCTTTCACATAGCGGACAAATACAGCAAGATTGGAAACGTCTGTGGTCTCGTCGAGTTGAAGGCTGAATTTTGCCGGGCTTGAAATCAGATCTGCAACTACTTGAGCCAAGATGTCTTTGCTCATGTCCTCTATTCTGTCGCTAACGGTGTCATTTGAAAGAGGAATTTGGGAAAGCTTAACTTCAGCCGCTTTTCCCAGCATGATATTCGCCATCTTCAACACAGCTGGTTTTATGAGTGTTTCACCAATGGTGTGTGGTTTGCCCTGCTTTGCGATCAGGTAAGCAACTTCGTACGATGCTGTGAGGATCGGTTTGTTGATGGGTACAAAGCCAAGAACAGGCAGAGTAGTCTTTTCATCGAATCTGGCTCTCTTCACCTTGAATTCAGCGAGCGTTGTATTCTTGTATTTTCCATCTCCATGCAGCTTAAGGAAGTGTTCTCTTAGTTTTGCCGGTGCTAGACTAGAATTGCTCAACCTAGCATTGCAAATCATGCAGTTAGGACGCTGACTCCCATCACGTTCCGTTATACATGTGAATCCATATTGTACATATTCGTCCGACCACTTTCATTTTTTGCTCGACATAGTTAGTATGAAGGGATTAAAATATTAAGAAAGAAATCACACGACGTATCATCACGACAGTCACAATTCGACTACTAGGCCAAGCGATGTTGCGTGATCACCTGCAGCCAATGATGGCTAAGCGGGCAGTGTCATCACGAATCATATGAGTCGGGTGTCTGTCTTGACGTCCGCCGAACCCCTGAGACTGACTCACCGAACCCCTGGGGTCCGATCGAACCCAGGTTAAGAACCATTGGCCTAGAGGCAAAAAAAAAACAACCAAAGAAGTCATAGTCACAATGTCCTGTTTTTATGGTCCGGCCACTTATTGAATGAACGTGTTGTATAAAGTGCGCTCCCTGCGGGATCACCGCGCATTAGAAATATAAATTAAAAATGCACCAATAAATATTTAAATCTTATCTGCCGACTTCTAAAAAGTTAGTAGTCCGCAAATATACAAGTTTTACTTCGTAACACAAATGTAACCGCAATGCAAATGTTTAGCAAAAAACGAAAAATCTTCCCAGGACTCTTATCTATTAATACATTTTGGGCCAGTTCACAAGTTGCGTAAATATTGCGGTTTTTCCGCAAAAGAATACGTTGCAGAAAATCCGCAGCAAATACAGATGCAGCAAAGAGATGAGATAAAACAAATCTCCTCCACACGCTGCGTAAATACGGAGCGGAAAAACGCTCAGAACTTGACCTGCGGTGCGGAATCTTATTCCGCAGCACGTCAATTGTATTTGCGTAAACGCTGCTTATTTCTTGCGGGTTTTCCCCATTGAATTCAATGAGAAGGTAAAACCCACAACAAATGACGCTTCATCCCATGTGACCGCCGCTGCAGCCAATCATAGGGCGAAGTGCTGCAGTTTGCCGCAGCGGACACTCTGGGTGAAAAACCGCACCACAGTTTGGTGAGCTTTTTTGCCCGAAATTCCTTGCGGCGCACAGGACGGATACACTGCGCGCTATTACTCGGCCATATAGTTCTGAGTGACAATTTTAATGTCTCCACCCACTTCCGCAAGACAACTTACATGTCTCCACCCACTTCCGCAAGACAACTTACATGTCTCCACCCACTTCCGCAAGACAACTTACCTGTCTCCACCCACTTCCGCAAGACAACTTACATGTCTCCGCCCACTTCCGCAAGACAACTTACATGTCTCCACCCACTTCCGCAAGACAACTTACATGTCTCCACCCACTTCCGCAAGACAACTTACATGTCTCCGCCCACTTCCGCAAGACAACTTACATGTCTCCACCCACTTCCGCAAGACAACTTACATGTCTTCACCCACTTCCGCAAGACAACTTACATGTCCCGCCCACTTCCGCAAGACAACTTACATGTCTCCGCCCACTCATTAAAAGGATTTTATATATACAAAGCTCAATCGTTGTTTAACCCCTTGGAGACGCATCTCATTTATTTTTTTTTTATTATTTTTGTTTGCCATGATTGCATTCTGAGAGCCATAACTTTTTTATTTTTCTGGCCATACGAGGGCTTGTTTTTTTGCAGACTGGGTTGTACTTTTTAATGGTATCATTTACTGTACCATATAATGAACTGGGAAACCCCCCCAAAAAAATATTTTTGGGTTGGAATGGGAAAAAACATAAATTTCCCCATTCTTTTTTGGGTTTTGTTTTTACGGCGTTCACAGTACGGCAAAAACTACGTGATAACTTTACTCTGTGGGTCAATATCATTATGGTACAAAACGTATATACTTATTTCAAGGGTATGTTCACACGCAGAGTCAAAAACTTCTCAAAATACGGAGCTGTTTTCAAGGGAAAGCAGCCCCTGATTTTAAGACGTTTTTTGAGCAACTCGCGTATTTTGCAGCGTTTTTCGCTGCGTTTTTTTACGGCTGTTTTTGGAGCTTTTTTCATTGGAGTCTATGAGAAAACGTCTCCAAAAACGTCCCAAGAAGTGTCCTGCACTTCTTTTGACGAGCCGTCATTTTACGCGCCGTATTTTGACAGCGACGCGTAAAATGACAGCTCGTCTGCACAAAGCATCGTAAGACTCATTGCAAGCAATGGGCAGACGTTGGCCGACGTATTGGAGCCGTCTTTTCAGGCGTAATTCAAGGCGTAAAACGCCTCCATTACCTCTGAAAAGAGGTCGTGTTCACACAAGCATGTTCGGTCCGTAATGGACGGAACGTATTTCGGCCGCAAGTCCCGGACCGAACACAGTGCAGGGAGCCGGGCTCCTAGCATCATACTTATGTACGATGCTAGGAGTCCCTGCCTCTCCGTGGAACTTCTGACCCGTACTGAAAACATGATTACAGTACGGGACAGTTGTCCGGCAGAGAGGCAGGGACTCCTAGCATCGTACATAACTATGATGGTAGGAGCCCGGCTCCCTGCACTGTGTTCGGTCCGGGACTTGCGGCCGAAATACGTTCCGTCCTTTACGGACGTAACATGCTCGTGTGAACCCAGCCTTAGTGTTACTACTTTTACAAAGAAAAAAATTTGGTAAAAAAAAAATTATATGTTTCGTGTCGCTGTATACTGAGAGCCATAACTTTATTTTTCCGTGGATGTAGCAGTACGAGGGCTTTTTGTTTTGCGGGGCGGATTATAGCTTTTATTGTAGTACATATAAATATATATATAACCTTTTGATCACTTTTATCTAAAAAAAATAAATCCAGAAAGTGGCGAGAAAAGTGTCCGGGCCTTTCTTTCAGAGAACATTCTTATCCACATCCAGCGGATCTGGCCTGAAATCCACAGCAAATATGTATTATATGTGGATTCTGCCGCAGATTTCACCTTTGCAATGGTCAATATCTGTAGAGGTGTAAAGCTGCTGGACCCCAGTGTAATATCTGTAATAGGGCCGCCACCTGCAACGCATTATTTATAGTATTGGTCTCATTTTATGTTGCAGAGGAACCATTGGGCCCCCTCAGGTTCCAGGGCCGGGAGCAACTGCAACCTCTGCACCCCCAATATCTCTGCTGCTTCAAATAAGAAAAGAGTGCGACCTGCCCTCAAATCCAAACTGATTATTTCCACAGCCTTTTAATGGGGTTTTGTCAATATAAAACAAATAAGACATGTGTGAACACGGCCTAACGGTATGTTCACAAGGCGTATTTTCGCCCGTTTTTCGGAACGTAAACGGGCGAAAAATCGGAAGCAGAATGCCTCCAAACATCTGCCCATTCTGGTCCGACGGGCCGTTTTTTTACGCAGCCGTTTTGAAAAATGGCCGCAAAAAGAAGTGCAGGTCACTTCTTGGGCCGTTTTTGGAGCCGTTTTTCACAGACTATCGAAAACAGCTCCAAAAACGGCCGTAAAAAAACGCCACAAAAAACGCGAGTATGCGTAAAAAAAACTACTGAAAATCAGGAGCTCTTTTCCCTTGAAAACAGCTCCATATTGTCAGACATTTTTTGCTAAGCGTGTGAACAGAGCCTTACAATGCACAAACTGTCTCCATTAACAAGCCTTGCAGCTGTCAGGTCAACACCTTATCGGGACAGGTTTTCATTGTCTGGATAAAAGTATGAATGTTTATATTCACTGACAGCAAGCATAAATCTTGAAGATTGAAACAAAGTATATTACAAAGTTGCAGAACTTCACATTATACCGTGAATAAAATTTATTTACTGGACTTTAGGGGTGGAGGTTTATGGTACATACAGACTCATCACAGTTCCGTTCCCGGACACCGCACTGGTCGTTTGTGAGGCGCGGAGGTCGTCACCGGCAGCATGGAGACGCAGCAGACACTGATTTTTCAGGCACAAGTGGAGGAATGTCTCCCCAATTACTCTCAAGTTTTGGGGGCTTGCACCCATAAGTAACTTAAATGGCTGTACTAAGGGGTCCAGCTCAGATTGACCCCACTCCCATTATCCTTGGACAGTGTGTAACTAGGACTCCTATTCTCCTAACATAAGGGGGTACTGGAGATTGAGGGCAAGAAGCAGCCACAGTACAGGGGCCACATTATATATTTACCCACCCGTCATCTACATACACCTTTGATATAACATTTCATTATAATATCAGTAGATTGGAGACACCCCCCACATGTCACCCAACATTGGGGGGATTCATTAATAGTAACATAAGATGCATGAATTTAAGAATTAGTGAAAATGGCGCAAATTGCTCCAAATTTATCTAAATGGGGCACATGCCATGATAGACTTGACACAACACATCGCCCTTCCTTCCATCACCTCGTGGCCGCCATACATATTTTACATATCTTTGAAAAGTTTGGTGCCTTCATTTTAGCCACGCCCCTTTCAATGCTTTTCAAAACGGTCACGTGTCAAAAATAATTTGCATCGGAATTCAGGTATAAGTAACAAGTGACCCTGTGTAATGACTCTACCCCTCCCCCACACACCGCGGTAACGTCCGTCACCGCTTGTTAATGACCAATCACATTCAGGCTGGGTTCATACTCAGCATGGCGTTTTTCACAGCTTCTTTTTCAGCAATTTTATTTTTCCCATTAACGATGCGGCCAAATATTAAAGTCTATAATAAAATATGAGAACGTCCACGGACACCGCGTTTTGGTTTGTGGAGCTTTGAAGGCATGGTTATTTTTGCTCCGCAGGTGGCGTTTTTTTTCTCTGGTCTTTTTCTCATAGGCTTCTCTATAGGACTTTAAAAACGCAAATACAAAAGGAAACACAATAACATTTCCACTAAAAACGGATGTTACATTTAGAAAACCTTGGCACTTCTTACATGCAGTTTAACGCGCCAGACAAAAACTGTGTGTGAACAAGGCCTTAGAGTTCATTTACATGGTGCGTTCATATTGCGGGTTATTGCTGCGAGCATCACGAAATGAGACGATAAACCGCTACACGTGTGAATAGACGCTTATTTTGTATTGTGAATTACTGAATTTCAAGAACATTCCTCCAATATCTAAGGAATTTTTATGCAGAAGAAAGAGTCATTTATTTCTCAGGGCCTGTTCACATCAGCGTTGGTTTCAATTTGGGGTTTCCAGTCATCGATTCCGTCACAGAAAAAGTTGAACGGAAAGCCGAACGCGAACTATAGCTTCAGTTTACCTCAAACGGAACGTGATGTGAACAAGGCCTAATCTAATGCAAAACATGAAACATTGTATCAATATCCTGATGTAACAACAAACAAGATACAAGAAAAGAAATACAGGTTCCGTTCACATGCTGCGGAATTACGGAAAAACGTAGTCGTTTTGCTGTGAATTTCAGAATTGGAGTCTAAATACGACCGCACGGTGTGAATATAACCATAAAATGTAAAGATAATATTAATTCCTATGGGGGACACTCACCTTTCCCTGCCTCTCATTGCCTTGTACTGAGAGCACCAGGTGCTGGGCCCATCCCCCATCACTTCCCAAATTACAACTCTGATTCCAATAGTTTAACCAGTTCCTCCCCATGAGGCTGCGTTCCCATGTCAGGGTATGTCGTGGTTTTAGCAAAACCCATGGCCCCATGCACACGACCGTAGAATTTGCGCACCGTGATTACGGAACAGTTGACTTCTGTTGACCACGGACACCTACCTGTATATTTACGGGAAGGTGTACAGGCCGTAGAAAGCCAATGCAAAAGATCGGACATGTCCTATCATTTGCCTTTTACGGACCGTGTTCCTATACTTTGCATGGGAGCAAAGGCCAAAACTGCGGGTGGCTGTCCGCGGCCGGCCGTGCCCACAATCACGGGCAGTGATTATGGGCACAGCCGTGTGCAAGAGGCCTAAGCATGCAATTAAATGAAAGAGTTTTGGCGGTTTTACCACAGTTTTGCAGTACGGTTATCAGCCTCGCAGTTTCATCTGAAAATCACAACGCAAGATCGTAGACATTTTTAATGTTGTTTTTGCCAAAATCATCCCATGTAAATGCACATAAAGCGCATGTTCACACGGCGCTCAAAAAATGACGTGTCAAATACGGTTGCATTTTTGTAAAGCGCTTTTTAAAATTCAGGCGGTTTTGGCGTGTTTTTGATGCATTTTGTGAACGCTTTTTTGGCACGTAATTAAGACACCCATTGACTATGGGAATATTTGAAGCATTTTTTGCGCATTTTACATGCCAAAGAATTGACCTGCCGCTTTTTTTTTATGCAGCACATTTTTTAAATACGATCGCGTAAAGAAACTTTTATTTGTACTAACGGGGCACTTTTTGATGTGTATTTTCGGCGGTGTGAACCATTTCCAGTCAGTGACGTGAAGATGACTTCATACTAGTGACACTAAAATAGTCCATAAATGCCGCCCCTTTCTATCCGTACGGTACGTTAGGGTTCTAATATTCTTTATGGCGGATAGAAGGTATAAATGATTCCCAAAGTGCACCCGTTAACATTCACTAGCACGTAGATGAGGTCAGGGCTGCACAATTTTTAAGCAAGAGCAATTTCGAGTAATGTCATGCGTCTGACATTTTGCAATCGCCAGTTTTTACAGACGTCCAACTACAGTCCTTTCCGTTGCGGGCGATATGTCGCTGCCGAGTCCTGGCCTGAAATCATTTTAAATGGGTTTTCTGGGTTCTTAGATTTTTTTAATAATGGCTGCAAAGGCTGTGAAATTAAGAAAAAAAAAAAAAAAAAACACACCAGCCCGCACCTACTGATGAGTTGTAATACGATTCGTCACTGCTGAGCCCTCTGATTGGCTGCAGTGGTCACGTGCTGCATGTAAACAATTCCCAGGGGGGGCAGCATAATTGCTAGATTGCCGGGTGAACGGATAGGTGAGGGCTGCTTGTCTTTTTATTTCAGGACAATTAAAAAACATTTTATGAGCCCGGCTCACCCCTTGAGACTCTGCATTAGAAGTGGATGAAATGTGGTCACCAGTAAGGATCTGTTCACATCTGCATCAGGAGCTCCGTTAAGGGCCTCCGTGGCAGATCTGGCAGGGTTTACTGGAGTTTACCGGAGACAATAGCGCAGCATGCTGCGCTATTCTGTCCGGTAAATCATGGACACTAATAAAGTCAATGGGTTCCATGGGCAAACAGCGGAGTCCGTTGTGCAACAGAAACATGGGTTACGTTATTCCCTTGTTCTGCTCCTGTGACGGAGCAAAACAATGGAACAGCACAACGCAGGAGTGAACAGAGCCCAAGGAAATCAAATGCAGTGTGTGCCGCGCACCCAACACTGCACCTGTCGATGAGGGGTTTATTGCAGCTCCTGAGCTACGACAGGGTTTCCTTTGTAACCAAGTTGCACTACATGTCACTTGGAAGCCACGCCACCTTTTTCTCACACTTTACAAGTATAGCGTGCAGCCTAAGCACCAATTTTATCAGCCCCAAACGAGTGCAATTGCATCGGTAAATAAGCCAAAATATGTTCACTTCGAGAAACGGAGCAAAGTCTTGGGCCAAGCGTATTCCCCCGCGGCCCGGCTGAGACTGATAACGAAGAAGCTTCTCTAGGATCAACACATTGACTTTGGCTCGGCTGCTGCTGCATTAATCTAATTGCTAAGGAAGTTATCAGGGTCTAGGACGCAGATCTTATATACTGTGCCAGAAGTCCATGGAGCTAGTGTATCATTATACAGTAGCAGCGTTATTGATTGTCCTCAGATCTTCTTCCACCTCCGGAGTTCCATTCACCGAGACGGGAGGCTCCTTCAACTCACAAACACTTTTTACCCTTTAGGTCTGATTGTTCTTTTTGGTCATTTAGCATCTGGAAACTCCAGGAACAAAACAGCTGAGAGGCAGGAACGTGTAACTCCGCGGCGCTCCTTCATTTACTTAGAATTGTTTCCAGATTTAGTTCATTTAACATTTTAATGAGAATTTTTTTTTATCAGGTTTACAATATTTTTTATAGTATCTGCTGTAACCTATTTAGGATTTTGCTCCATTAAAAAATTAAGTTCAATTTTGCAAGTAAAGTTTTTGTTATATACGAATTGTTCTGACATGACACTTAATGCGCTTGACATAAACTTCAACGAAAAATGGAAGTAGAGGAGCGAGAAGGACTCATAAAATTATTGTAAAAATTCAGATTCCTCAGAAGTTGATGCATTTTAAAGACTAAATAAAAAGATGAGTAATAGAAAACTTCCCAGACAGCTCAGGTCTCTTCTTCAAACTTGGCTTAACCCAAAATTTTGAAGTCACATATTTATGCAAAAAGAATTAAAAAAAGAATTAGAGTGGTAAATAAGTGATGAAAAACATTTTTGGACATGATTTCATCACAAATTGCAATGGTTTTGCAACGCGGTGTTAGACTGTGCTGCTTGTATATTAAGACCATTGCTTCATCCGTTTCATGCGGTTTTGACTTCTTGGCCAAGATGTCTTATGTAAATGCCCCCTAAAGCAAATCTATCAGTATGAGGAGGGAAGTAAATGGTTATAGCAATTTATAGATCAGGAGTGTGAAAGTTTTAGGGTATGTTCACACGTAGTCAACAAAAACGTCTGAAAATCCAGAGCTGTTTTCAAGGGAAAACAGACCCTGCTTTTCAGACGTTTTTTTACCAACTCACATTTTTCGCGGCGTTTTCGCGCCGTTTTCGCGGCGTTTTTTACATCCGTTTTTGGAGCTGTTTTCATTGGAGTCTATGAGAAAACAGCTCCAAAAACGTCCAAAGAAGTGTCCTGCACTTCTTTTGACGAGGCTGTATTTTTACGCGTCGTCGTTTGACAGCTGTCAAACGACGACGCGTAAATAACAGGTCGTCTGCACAGTACGTCGGCAAACCCATTCAAATGAATGGGCAGATGTTTGCCGACGTATTGGAGCCCTATTTTCAGACGTAAAACGAGGCATAATACGCCTCGTATACGTCTGAAATTTGGCCGTGTGAACATACCCTTATTGTCCTCTGATTAAGATCTGGTCCATGGTTGTAAAGCCCACAAAGTGTGAGGGGAACATTCCTGAAGTGATGTAAAAGTATATGAATCCCTGCGACACAGAAGTCTGGAATAAGACATCATCATTGCAGTTAGCCATTAAAAGTTATAAACAACAGAGGACTTTCCATGGTAATCTTTATACCTACTGGCGATCAAGGTACAAAGATATATTTGTCACTTAAAGAGGCTCTGTCACCAGATTTTGCAACCCCTATCTGCTATTGCAAACACAGCGTGTTCTCCAGAGATCACGCTGTGACGTCACTCACAGATCCTGCATCGTGTCGGACGAGCGAAGACACATCGGCACCAGAGGCTACAGTTGATTCTGCAGCAGCATCAGCGTTTGCAGGTAAGTAGCTACATCGACTTACCTGCAAACGCTGATGCTGCTGCAGAATCAACTGTAGCCTCTGGTGCCGATGTGCCCGACACGATGCAGGACCTGGGGCAGGAAGTGAGTGACGACACAGCGTGATCTCTCGAGAACACGGCTGTGTCTGCACTGTCAGAAGCTGGGCGTTCTGAAGAGAAGTGGATGATACTTCTCTTCAGAGCGCCCAGCTAGTAAAAGTAGTAAACACGCCCCAATGTACGCACATAATACACGCCCACTTGGACTTTTACTTTAAACACGCCCACTTGGACTTTTGCAAGCCTCATTTGCATAAATACAAAAATGGTCATAACTTGGCCAAAAATACTCGTTTTTTAAAAATAAAAACGTTACTGTAATCTACATTGCAGCGCCTATCACATGCAATAGCAGATAGGGGTTGCAGAATCTGGTGACAGAGCCTCTTTAATGCCCTAAAAAAGTAAGATGAATAGACTGCAGCTGTAAAGGATCTGCCAGACACAGCTTCTGTGTCGACGCCCGTGGTTAATCAGTCTGCAACTGCTCCTAGGTCTGATAGAGTGACTCGAGCTGCTACCACTCAGGCTGGTAGGCTGAGGAGTGGGAGAACCTATCACAGCCTGGCCAGACGGTTCTAGCTCCCGCCCTCGGTCTATTTATACCTTCATTTCCTGCTCTTCTTTTGCCTGTGAATCTGTCTGGTTTCCTGGCTCTGCTGTTCCTGCTAGTACTATTGGCCTCTGCCTCAAATTGACCCTGGCTTTACTGACTACTCTCCTGCTCCGCGTTTGGTACCTCTTGTATATAGGTGGCAGTATTATAGTAGTTATATTATTGTATATAGGGGGCACCATTATAGTAGTTATATTCTTGTGTATAGGGGGCAGTATTATAGTAGTCAAACACTCCTGGTTTGACTCGGCTCGTTCACTACTCTTGTTTCTCACGGTGTTGCCGTGGGCAACTGTCCCATATTCCTTAGCTTCTGTGTACCCTTGTCTGTCGTGCACTTATTGAGCATAGGGACCGTCGCCCAGTTGTACGCCGCTGCCTAGGACGGGCCGTGCAAGTAGGCAGGGACTGAGTGGCGGGTAGATTAGGACTCACCTGTCTGTCTCCCTACCCCAACATTACAGCAGCACAAGCACTGCCTACTTGCACGGCCCGTCCTAGGCGACAGCGTACAACTGGGTGACGGTCCCTACGCTCAATAAGTTCACGACAAACAAACAGACGAGGGTACACATAAGCTAAGGGAAATGGGGAAGTTGCCCACGGCAACACCGTGAGCAACAAGAGTAGTGAACGAGCCAAGTCAAACCAGGAGTGTTTGACTACTATAATACTGCCCCCTATACACAAGAATATAACTACTATAATGCTGCCCCTATATACAAGAATATAACTACTATAATACTGCCCCTATATACAAGAATATAACTACTATAATACTGCCCCCTATAAACAAGAATATAACTACTACAATACTGCCTCCTATATACAAGAAAATAACTACTATAATTACTGCCTCCTATATACAATAATATAACTACTATAATACTGCCCATATATACAAGAATATAACTACTATAATACTGCCTCCTATATACAAGAATATAACTACTATAATACTGCCCCTATATACAAGAATATAACTACTATAATACTGTCCCTATATACAAGAATATAACTACTATAATACTGCCCCCTATATACAAGAATATAACTACTATAATACTGCCCCCTATATACAAGAATATAACTACTATAATACTGTCCCTATATACAAGAATAGAACTATTATAATACTGCTCCTATATACAAGAATATAACTACTTTAATACTGCCCCATATATACTAGAATATAACTACTATAATACTGCTCCTATATACAAGAATATAACTACTATAATACTGCCCCCTATATACAAGAATATAACTACTATAATACTGCCCCCTATATACAAGAATATAACTACTATAATACTGCCCCTATATACAAGAATATAACTACTTTAATACTGCCCCCTATATACTAGAATATAACTACTATAATACTGCTCCTATATACAAGAATATAACTACTATAATACTGCTCCTATATACAAGAATATAACTACTATAATACTGCCCCCTATATACAAGAATATAACTACTATAATACTGCTGCTATATACAAGAATATAACTACTATAATACTGCCCCCTATATACAAGAATATAACTACTATAATACTGCCCCCTATATACAAGAATATAACTACTATAATACTGCTCCTATATACAAGAATATAACTACTATAATACTGCCCCCTATATACAAGAATATAACTACTATAATACTGCTGCTATATACAAGAATATAACTACTATAATACTGCC
This sequence comes from Rhinoderma darwinii, assembly GCF_050947455.1. Classification (NCBI taxonomy): domain Eukaryota; kingdom Metazoa; phylum Chordata; class Amphibia; order Anura; family Rhinodermatidae; genus Rhinoderma; species Rhinoderma darwinii. Next base: position 122,532,281 of record NC_134694.1, read on the forward strand.
CCCTATATACAAGAATATAACTACTATAATACTGCTCCTATATACAAGAATGTAACTACTATAATACTGCCCCTATATACAAGAAAATAACTACTATAATACTGCCCCTATATACAAGAATATAACTACTATACTACTGCCCCTATATACAAGAATATAACTACTATAATACTGCTCCTATATACAAGTATATAACTACTATAATACTGTCCATATATACAAGAATATAACTACTATAATACTGCCCCTATATACAAGAATATAACTACTATAATACAACCCCCTATATACAAGAATATAACTACTATAATACTGCCCCTATATACAAGAATATAACTACTATAATACTGCCCCCTATATACAAGAATATAACTACTATAATAATTCCCCTATATACAAGAATATAACTACTTTAATACTGCCCCCTATATACAAGAATATAACTACTATAATACTGCCCCCTATATACAAGAATATAACTACTATAATGCTGCCTCCTATATACAAGAATATAACTACTATAATACTGCCTCCTATATACAAGAATATAGCTACTATAATACTGCTCCTATATACAAGAATATAACTACTATAATACTGCCCCTATATACAAGAATATAACTACTATAATATTGCCCCCTATATACAAGAATATAACTACTATAATACTGCCCCTACATACAAGAATATAACTACTATAATAATGCCCCCTATATACAAGAACAGAACTACTATAATACTGCCCCTACATACAAGAATATAACTACTATAATACTGCCCACTATATACAAGAATATAACTACTATAATACTGCTCCTATATACAAGAATATAACTACTATAATATTGCCCCTATATACAAGAATATAACTACTATAATACTGCCCCCTATATACAAGAATATAACTACTATAATACTGCCCACTATATACAAGAATATAACTACTATAATACTGCCCACTATATACAAGAATATAACTACTATAATACTGCCCCTATATACAAGAATATAACTACTATAATACTGCTCTCTATATACAAGAATAGAACTACTATAATACTGCCCACTATATACAAGAATATAACTACTATAATACTGCCCACTATATACAAGAATATAACTACTATAATACTGCCCCTATATACTAGAATATAACTACTATAATACTGCTCCTATATACAAGAATATAACTACTATAATACTGCCTCTATATACAAGAATATAACTACTATAATACTGCCCCCTATATACAAGAATATAACTACTATAATACTGCCCCTATATACAAGAACATAACTACTATAATACTGCTCCTATATACAAGAATATAACTACTATAATACTGCCCCTATATACAAGAATAAAACTAATATAATAATGATCCTATATACAAGAATATAACTACTATAATACTGCCCCTATATACAAGAATATAACTACTATAATACTGCCCCTATATACAAGAATATAACTACTATAGTACAACCCCTATATACAAGAATATAACTACTATAATACTGCTCCTATATACAAGAATATAACTACTATAATACTGCCCCCTATATACAAGAATATAACTACTATAATACCGCCCCTATATACAAGAATATAACTACTATAATACTGCCCCCTATATACAAGAATATAACTACTATAATAATTCCCCTATATACAAGAATATAACTACTTTAATACTGCCCCCTATATACAAGAATATAACTACTATAATACTGCCCCCTATATACAAGAATATAACTACTATAATGCTGCCTCCTATATACAAGAATATAACTACTATAATACTGCCTCCTATATACAAGAATATAGCTACTATAATACTGTTCCTATATACAAGAATATAACTACTATAATACTGCCCCTATATACAAGAATATAACTACTATAATATTGCCCCCTATATACAAGAATAGAACTACTATAATACTGCCCCTACATACAAGAATATAACTACTATAATAATTCCCCCTATATACAAGAATAGAACTACTATAATACTGCCCCTACATACAAGAATATAACTAATATAATACTGCCCCTATATACAAGAATATGACTACTATAATACTGCCCCCTATATACAAGAATAGAACTACTATAATACTGCTCCTATATACAAGAATAGAACTACTATAATATTGCCCCTATATACAAGAATATAACTACTATAATACTGCCCCCTATATACAAGAATATAACTACTATAATACTGCCCACTATATACAAGAATATAACTACTATAATACTGCCCACTATATACAAGAATATAACTACTATAATACTGCGCCTATATACAAGAATATAACTACTATAATACTGCTCTCTATATACAAGAATATAACTACTATAATACTGCCCACTATATACAAGAATATAACTACTATAATACTGCCCACTATATACAAGAATATAACTACTATAATACTGCCCCTATATACTAGAATATAACTACTATAATACTGCTCCTATATATAAGAATATAACTACTATAATACTGCCTCTATATACAAGAATATAACTACTATAATACTGCCCCCTATATACAAGAATATAACTACTATAATACTGCCCCTATATACAAGAATATAACTACTATAATACTGCCCCTATATACAAGAATAAAACTACTATAATAATGATCCTATATACAAGAATATAACTACTATAATACTGCTCCTATATACAAGAATATAACTACTATAATACTGCCCTCTATATACAAGACTATAACTACTATAATACTGCCCACTATATACAAGAATATAACTACTATAATACTGCTCATATATACAAGAATATAACTACTATAATACTCCCTGTATACAAGAATATAACTACTATAATACTGCCCCTATATACAAGAATATAACTACTATAATACTGCCCCCTATATACAAGAATATAACTACTATAATACCGCCCCCTATATACAAGAATATAACTACTATAATACTGCCCCCTATATACAAGAATATAACTACTATAATACTGCCCCTATATACAATAATATAACTACTATAATACTGCCCATATATACAAGAATATAACTACTATAATACTGCCTCCTATATACAAGAATATAACTACTATAATACTGCCCCTATATACAAGAATATAACTACTATAATACTGTCCCTATATACAAGAATATAACTACTATAATACTGCCCCCTATATACAAGAATATAACTACTATAATACTGCCCCCTATATACAAGAATATAACTACTATAATACTGTCCCTATATACAAGAATAGAACTATTATAATACTGCTCCTATATACAAGAATATAACTACTTTAATACTGCCCCATATATACTAGAATATAACTACTATAATACTGCTCCTATATACAAGAATATAACTACTATAATACTGCCCCCTATATACAAGAATATAACTACTATAATACTGCCCCCTATATACAAGAATATAACTACTATAATACTGCCCCTATATACAAGAATATAACTACTTTAATACTGCCCCCTATATACTAGAATATAACTACTATAATACTGCTCCTATATACAAGAATATAACTACTATAATACTGCTCCTATATACAAGAATATAACTACTATAATACTGCCCCCTATATACAAGAATATAACTACTATAATACTGCTGCTATATACAAGAATATAACTACTATAATACTGCCCCCTATATACAAGAATATAACTACTATAATACTGCCCCCTATATACAAGAATATAACTACTATAATACTGCTCCTATATACAAGAATATAACTACTATAATACTGCCCCCTATATACAAGAATATAACTACTATAATACTGCTGCTATATACAAGAATATAACTACTATAATACTGCCCCCTATATACAAGAATATAACTACTATAATACTGCTCCTATATACAAGAATGTAACTACTATAATACTGCCCCTATATACAAGAAAATAACTACTATAATACTGCCCCTATATACAAGAATATAACTACTATACTACTGCCCCTATATACAAGAATATAACTACTATAATACTGCTCCTATATACAAGTATATAACTACTATAATACTGTCCATATATACAAGAATATAACTACTATAATACTGCCCCTATATACAAGAATATAACTACTATAATACAACCCCCTATATACAAGAATATAACTACTATAATACTGCCCCTATATACAAGAATATAACTACTATAATACTGCCCCCTATATACAAGAATATAACTACTATAATAATTCCCCTATATACAAGAATATAACTACTTTAATACTGCCCCCTATATACAAGAATATAACTACTATAATACTGCCCCCTATATACAAGAATATAACTACTATAATGCTGCCTCCTATATACAAGAATATAACTACTATAATACTGCCTCCTATATACAAGAATATAGCTACTATAATACTGCTCCTATATACAAGAATATAACTACTATAATACTGCCCCTATATACAAGAATATAACTACTATAATATTGCCCCCTATATACAAGAATATAACTACTATAATACTGCCCCTACATACAAGAATATAACTACTATAATAATGCCCCCTATATACAAGAACAGAACTACTATAATACTGCCCCTACATACAAGAATATAACTACTATAATACTGCCCACTATATACAAGAATATAACTACTATAATACTGCTCCTATATACAAGAATATAACTACTATAATATTGCCCCTATATACAAGAATATAACTACTATAATACTGCCCCCTATATACAAGAATATAACTACTATAATACTGCCCACTATATACAAGAATATAACTACTATAATACTGCCCACTATATACAAGAATATAACTACTATAATACTGCCCCTATATACAAGAATATAACTACTATAATACTGCTCTCTATATACAAGAATAGAACTACTATAATACTGCCCACTATATACAAGAATATAACTACTATAATACTGCCCACTATATACAAGAATATAACTACTATAATACTGCCCCTATATACTAGAATATAACTACTATAATACTGCTCCTATATACAAGAATATAACTACTATAATACTGCCTCTATATACAAGAATATAACTACTATAATACTGCCCCCTATATACAAGAATATAACTACTATAATACTGCCCCTATATACAAGAACATAACTACTATAATACTGCTCCTATATACAAGAATATAACTACTATAATACTGCCCCTATATACAAGAATAAAACTAATATAATAATGATCCTATATACAAGAATATAACTACTATAATACTGCCCCTATATACAAGAATATAACTACTATAATACTGCCCCTATATACAAGAATATAACTACTATAGTACAACCCCTATATACAAGAATATAACTACTATAATACTGCTCCTATATACAAGAATATAACTACTATAATACTGCCCCCTATATACAAGAATATAACTACTATAATACCGCCCCTATATACAAGAATATAACTACTATAATACTGCCCCCTATATACAAGAATATAACTACTATAATAATTCCCCTATATACAAGAATATAACTACTTTAATACTGCCCCCTATATACAAGAATATAACTACTATAATACTGCCCCCTATATACAAGAATATAACTACTATAATGCTGCCTCCTATATACAAGAATATAACTACTATAATACTGCCTCCTATATACAAGAATATAGCTACTATAATACTGTTCCTATATACAAGAATATAACTACTATAATACTGCCCCTATATACAAGAATATAACTACTATAATATTGCCCCCTATATACAAGAATAGAACTACTATAATACTGCCCCTACATACAAGAATATAACTACTATAATAATTCCCCCTATATACAAGAATAGAACTACTATAATACTGCCCCTACATACAAGAATATAACTAATATAATACTGCCCCTATATACAAGAATATGACTACTATAATACTGCCCCCTATATACAAGAATAGAACTACTATAATACTGCTCCTATATACAAGAATAGAACTACTATAATATTGCCCCTATATACAAGAATATAACTACTATAATACTGCCCCCTATATACAAGAATATAACTACTATAATACTGCCCACTATATACAAGAATATAACTACTATAATACTGCCCACTATATACAAGAATATAACTACTATAATACTGCGCCTATATACAAGAATATAACTACTATAATACTGCTCTCTATATACAAGAATATAACTACTATAATACTGCCCACTATATACAAGAATATAACTACTATAATACTGCCCACTATATACAAGAATATAACTACTATAATACTGCCCCTATATACTAGAATATAACTACTATAATACTGCTCCTATATATAAGAATATAACTACTATAATACTGCCTCTATATACAAGAATATAACTACTATAATACTGCCCCCTATATACAAGAATATAACTACTATAATACTGCCCCTATATACAAGAATATAACTACTATAATACTGCCCCTATATACAAGAATAAAACTACTATAATAATGATCCTATATACAAGAATATAACTACTATAATACTGCTCCTATATACAAGAATATAACTACTATAATACTGCCCTCTATATACAAGACTATAACTACTATAATACTGCCCACTATATACAAGAATATAACTACTATAATACTGCTCATATATACAAGAATATAACTACTATAATACTCCCTGTATACAAGAATATAACTACTATAATACTGCCCCTATATACAAGAATATAACTACTATAATACTGCCCCCTATATACAAGAATATAACTACTATAATACCGCCCCCTATATACAAGAATATAACTACTATAATACTGCCCCCTATATACAAGAATATAACTACTATAATACTGCCCCTATATACAAGAATATAACTACTATAATACTGCCCCTATATACAAGAATAAAACTACTATAATAATGATCCTATATACAAGAATATAACTACTATAATACTGCTCCTATATACAAGAATATAACTACTATAATACTGCCCTCTATATACAAGACTATAACTACTATAATACTGCCCACTATATACAAGAATATAACTACTATAATACTGCTCATATATACAAGAATATAACTACTATAATACTCCCTGTATACAAGAATATAACTACTATAATACTGCCCCTATATACAAGAATATACCTACTATAATACTGTCCCTATATACAACAATATAACTACTATAATACTGCCCCTATATACAAGAATATAACTACTATAATACTGACCCTATATACAAGAATATAACTACTATAATACTGCTCCTATATACAAGAATATAACTACTATAATACTGCCCCTATATACAAGAATATAACTAATATAATACTGCCCCCTATATACAAGAATATAACTACTATAATACTGCCCCCTATATACAGGAATAAAACTACTATAATACTGCTCCTATATACAACAATATAACTACTATAATACTCCCTGTATACAAGAATATAACAACTATAATACTGCCCCTATATACAAGAATATACCTACTATAATACTGTCCCTATATACAACAATATAACTACTATAATACTCCCTGTATACAAGAATATAACAACTATAATACTGACCCTATATACAAGAGTATAACTACTATAATACTGCTCCTATATACAAGAATATAACTACTATAATACTGCCCCTATATACAAGAATATAACTACTATAATACTGCCCCCTATATACAAGAATATAACTACTATAATACTGCCCCCTATATACAGGAATAAAACTACTATAATACTGCTCCTATATACAAGAATATAACTACTATAATACTGCCCCTATATACAAGAATATAACTACTATAATACTGCCCCTATATACAAGAATATAACTACTATAATACTGACCCTATATACAAGAATATAACTACTATAATACTGCCCCCTATATACAAGAATATAACTACTATAATACTGCCCCCTATATACAGGAATAAAACTACTATAATACTGCCTCCTATATACAAGAATATTACTACTGTAATACTGCTCTCTATATACAAGAATATAACTACTATAATACTGCTCCCCTATATACAAGAATATAACTACTATAATACTGCCCTTATATACAAGAATATAACTACTATAATACTGCCCCTATATACAAGAATATAACTACTATAATACTGCTCCTATATACAAGAATATAACTACTATAATACTGCCCCCTATATACAAGAATATAACTGCTATAATACTGCTCCTATATACAAGAATATAACTACTATAATACTGCTCCTATATACAAGAATATAACTACTATAATACTGCTCCTATATACAAGAATATAACTACTATAATACTGCTCCTATATACAAGAATATAACTACTATAATACTGCCCCTATATACAAGGATATAACTACTATAATACTGCCCCTATATACAATAATATAACTACTATAATACTGCCCCTATATACAAGTATAACTACTATAATACTGCCTCCTATATACAAGAATATAACTACTATAATACTGCCTCCTATATACAGGAATAAAACTACTATAATACTGCTCCTATATACAAGAATATAACTACTATAATACTGCCCCTATATACAAGAATATAACCACTATAATACTGCCTCCTATATACAGAATATAACTACTATAATACTACTCCTATATACAAGAATATAACTACTATAATACTGCCTCCTATATACAAGAATATAACTACTATAATACTGCCCCTATATACAAGAATATAACCACTATAATACTGCCTCCTATATACAGAATATAACTACTATAATACTACTCCTTTATACAAGAATATAACTACTATAATACTGCCCCTATATACAAGAATATAACTACTATAATACTGTCCATAAGTATAAGAATGTAATTAATATGATATAACCCTTTATTATTCATTTCTTAAAAGGACACCCAGAAAATGTAATTATTTCCTTAGAACTGTATCTCCCCGGTAATGATGTGACTGAAGGAAAAATGTAAGCAAATGGCGCAGCAAGAATGACACCATAATACTCAGGAGAATGTATGTTCTGCTTTAATAGATCGGCATCCATCATATCTTCCTGTCACCAAAACCACTTGATTGAGTCAGAAATGGTATTGAAATCAGCGACGAATCGAGCGTCCCGTTCTAAAATGTTAGCGGCCGTGTTATTGTCAACCTTAATTCATTGGCGCCAGTCATGCGGATAATTGTCAACATTATCCCTGCATTGAAATATAGGAAGCCATAAATTTAAATAGTAATAAAACAATAGCTCGCTGTGTTGCGCGCGCGTTCTACGAGAATGTCAGCCTCCCCATTAGCTGCTTACATTATAATGCTCCAAGATGAATCTAGCAGAGAAATAATTTGTTGCATTTAATGATCTCCCCGGCTGTAATGCCAGTCATTAGCTCAGGTTTGATGCTGAAGTCTTTACAAACAAACATCACGTTTCACCGAGAACTCAATGCGCCGTCGCTCAAGTCGCTCGCTGTCATCCGCCGCATTTCAAGGTGCCTTAACGGCATACGAGATACGTGACAGAAGAACTTTGATCAATGTAATGCTTAAAAATAAATTAGCTTGAAGCCTTGGTTTAGATCCGAGCGTTGGCTAATCTGCACAGCAGCTTTAAGCTTCCTGCAATTGATGTTTAGTCGGAGAGAGGAGGCTGACAGGTTCCTCTACCTGGTTAATGGATGTTTTTGGCTCGCTCCTAGGCTCCTTGCTATAGCGGAAGATCTTTTTATCTTTTAAATAGCTTCTTTATTTTAATTTTTAGATCTTTCCAGCACCTTGTATGTCGAAAAATAAAATATAGCTGTGGCCCTCTTCTAAAGGGAAGCTATCGTCCTTTAGTCTAGGTTTACGATCTATGTCATACATACTATAGAAAACTATAGAGGAAAAAAGCGGATATCTCTCTGGCGCAGATGACACTTGGCACAGATGACACTCTCGACTCCGAAACTAGACTTCACAAAATTGGGCAGGTATATTCCCAGCAGGACGCAGACAGGTAAAAAATGTCATATAGTGGGCCCATGTGGCTTCTAAGAAGGCCAAAGAAAAGAGAGCTCCAACTGAGATTGGTCCACCCCACTTGCTCATGGGTGGGATAAATCTGTACAGGACTCCACCTCTACGCAGACACTCCACTAATAGAAAACAAGAACGACGGAACAAGGTCAAGGATCACCCTGCACTTATTCTTCACTACAATGGAGGGTACCCACCTGTCCTGAGAAGGAGGGGGTGGAGGTATGTGGTTTCCTCAACCGGGATCAGTAGGGGGACCCCGTTTTTTTTTATTGACATACATTTTCCTACACTTTGGTATACACTTTGAAATGCAATCGTTTTTAGAATTCCTAGAACCCCTTAAGTGTAGCTGCACCTTTGGAAACTTTTTGGTTCATTATTTACCTAATACAATGTCATTATAACAATTGCTCCTATTTGCTTCAACAATAACAATATCATTGGAAACTGAAAATTCCCAGCTGCTTTCTTATCAATCTGAATCCATTCACAGATTATAGACCATCAGAAACAGTGGTCAGTAGTCTGCAGGTGGGTATCAGGAAATCTTAGGGAATTTGAACCACCCTAATGAGCCAAAGATGGAATCAGAGAGTCCCTATAGGAGCAATTTCACATTAACATTAGTGATTTTCAATATACAGTCATTCTCTAATATACAAGAGGAGTTTAAAGCCGGATTTACACTTTAAAGGGGAAATATATCCAATACATTCTAAGCAAAGGGCCATTCAAATCATAACAAATTTTTGAAATTAGTGGAGGTCCAAGCTCATGTACTCCAACAATAGGATATTTTGACTTGTATCTGTGTCATCTCAGTAGATCTTTTCTGGCTAGATTTCCTTTATAAGTACCTCTCTTTAAAGGAAGACTGAACATAAAAAATGCACAAGAGTATAAAAAATATCCAAGCAATTCCTTGCTTAATTTCCCCTTTTTGTTTGATCCTATTTTGTCTCATATTGCAATTAATACTGAGAAAAAGAAAAAATAAATATTCTATATGTAACCCAGCAGATAAGCCATGTCCCCCTTCTCCTCCACACAATAATGTGAGGCTGTAAAACAACTGGCTGCAGTAGGAGCCCACTCCTAGCCTGTCTGTAGTAGGACCCAAATTTTGTTAAGCTCCACTCCTTTTCTAAATGACATCACCTGGCTCATTCATTATCTGAAAGTGGTAGAGATCAACAGAAGATTATCCCCGTGTTCTCTGCAGGATTTATATATAACTGATTGTTGCAGAAATTCAAACAGACCAGCAAACAATAGGGGCTAATATATCTCCTGTTTATTTTATCATTCACTTCTAGGTTTAGTGTTCTTTAATATTCATATACTTAATTATGAACATATAGATGGGGTTGATGAGACTGGACATCCCCTTTCAGCTGCATCAGATTTATATTGTATCAGAAGACTTAACATCTATAATGGACGTGGCTTTTTTGGATGTTTTATTTTGTTGCCATGGAAGGCCGGATACCCCAGCTCAAATGTGCATAATTATAACCTAAATCAAACCCAAAGCAGCGAGTTCCATGTTAGAGATAGAGAAATATGGGAAATCTGTCTCTCTCCATGATAGAGTTTGGATTCCGTCCTTGTTGGATGCAGTATGGCTTCTCGGCACAGCTCAGAGACCACGCATCAATACAACAGGACTTCAAAGCTGGCAGAGCTTACTTATTCATACGATATAATAACAATACCACAAGCTGTTCCATTGATAAGTGGCCTCCGGGCAAAATCAACACTTTTCTAAATGAACGTGTGAAAAAAAAAAAGTGGTTCAAAAAGGCTCCTTCTTTGAATTGAAGAACTTCCTTTAGGCTGAAGAGTAAAATCTCCGAGCCCCTCCGTCAAATTTGCCAGGTGAATGTCTGATACTAAAATCTCAACAAAGCATCCACTGCCCAGAACATGAGATGAGAAAATGCCTGAGACAACCAGAGAGAACGGATTTACCATGTGTTCTCCTCCTGCCATGAGCTCCAGGAAAGTTTCCTACAGATGTTTGGCCTCAAGGAAAAGTACAAAGTGCAAAATAGCCATAAGGCAATAATATGGAGTAAACACTGACGTGACCATCTCAGTGCTCCCAACTGCAATGATAGAGATGCCAGCATACACCATAAAGGAGAACCCCACCTAAAACATTCACTAATAGAAAGGAACAAGTAGTTATACATTTGCACTAAAATGGATTTACCAATGACGCTTGTCCCAGAGTTTCTCCTTTGTCCTCTTCTAGTGTGTAGCTAAGGTCTATGCCAGGCCATGGCTCCAGAGCAACGTTGTCAAGAGCAGAGGCAGTGTTTCCTTTCCAGACTACCAGGGGGTTTATGATGACGCCTTTGACCCCTTTGAGGAGTTCTGACTTAAGCTAGCGCGGGGATCTCTAGACCAATTGTTTTCTTTTCTGTCTGGAGTCGCATTTAAATGTCATTTATTTTACTATTTGAGAAGAGAAAATCATTAAGAAATGTTTCTAACAATAATTGACAAATTGTGTTTCACACTAATGAGAATGACTGTCCTGAGGTCATTCTCATTACTGCATTCAAGCATCTCAATATCAGAGACTGTTGCATGAGAATGACTTGGTGACAATGGTCATTCTCACCTTCTCAGCCTGTAAGTGACTTACAATAATGTAAGTAACTGTCCTGAGGTCATTCTCATTACTGCATTCAAGCATCTCAATATCAGGGACTGTTGCATAAGAATGACCTGGTGGCAATGGTCATTCTCACATCCTCCGCCCATAAGTGCTTCACAATAATGTAAGTAACTGTCCTGAGGTCATTCTCATAATTGCATTCAAGTATCTCAACATCAGAAACTGTAGAATGAGAATGACCTGGTGGCAATGGTCATTCTCACCTTCTCAGCCTGTAAGTGCTTCACAATAATGTAAGTAACTGTATTGAAGTCATTCTCATTACACTATTCAAGCATCTCAATATCCGAGACTGTTATACAAAACTTGAGGACAGCATCAATATGGCAAAAAATATAATTGTGTTTATTTACACATCCCAAGTACTAAAAAAAGCAACGTTTTGACTCCGCAGGAGCCTTTCTCAAACATTTCAGGACATGGAATTTGCATCTCTTTATCAAAATTGAAGTGGAAATAATCTGATCAAGTGAGTGCTGTGGAATATTTTTTACAATATCCGAGACTGTGGCATGAGAATGACCTGGTGGCAATGGTCATTCTCACATTCTCAGACTTTAAGTGAGTCACAATAATGTAAGTAAATATATTGAAGTTATTCTCATGACTCTATTCAAGCATCTCAATATCAGAGACTTTGCCATGAGAATAATCCTGCGGCAATGGTCATTCTCACACTCTCAGACCATAAGTGATTCACAATAATGAGAATGACTGTCCTGAGGTCATTCTCATAATTGCATTCACGTATCTAATTTTTAAAGACTGTAGCATGAGAATGACTTGGTGGCCTTGGTCATTCTCACATTCTCAGCCCATCAGTATTGCTCATCTGGTGATTTGTTTTCAGCTATTCCTACTCAGATTTCTTGAGTGTTACCTAAAGTCTTACACAGACTGAGAATGTTCAGGGAAAACCACCAGACATTCTCACGCTGCAGTCTCCACCTATGTCCCGATCCTATAGATTAGAAAGCAGGGACGTTAAATAGATTGACTACAGCATGAGAATTTCATATTATTTTTTTTTTATCTTTAGCTATATCTCAATTCTAATTTTGTAAGCAGAGATAAATGTTAAAGTCACATGACCAGCGCCAATTTTTGTGTTTTTTACAGCACGGAGCTCACCAAAAGAGGGGAGGAAAAAAAAACACTGAACAAATAATTGTATCGTCTGATCTCACTAAACATATCTGTACTTGACAGTCTGGCATTGCTGATTATGTAGATGAGTCCTCAAGGTCCCACAAGTGTTTTTCAGGGCCGAGTCTACAGCTGTGCGCATCCAGCGTGGAGTCGTCCTTTCCGTGCCAGGGGAGAGCTAATATAGACACAGACATTGGAGTTCTCAGGGAAACTGCCGCCCCCGCTGTTCGGGACAGGATTCCTGCCCGGCGGTTCACGGCGAACATCAGTCGCACTTTGCTGACCTTGAAATGGCTTCCACTCTACTGGTAGTTGGAGTTTTATTGTATCCAGGGCTTGTATACATTAAGCTCGACTCCTCGGAGGGGAACTGTAAAGCTTGGATGGATGGTTACACTTGGGGACTGTGGATTCAGGATTTTTGTATACAATGAAACAATGTATAACTAAGCTCAGGAGATAAAACAGCACTCAAAAATCCCAGTGTATCCGCCAAGGGCGCGTAGTCACATGGAACGCGTCCAACCATGCTATACTGTCATGTATTCAGAGCTCAACTATATACATGGGAGTACAGCATTGTCTGGAAATATCAGTCTCTTTGTCCTCCTCTAGCCTATTAGATTCCTGGATTCCTGCAAAGTTAACAGATGCTGAGGGACAACCATTGCAGTCTCATAGAGGAAATCACCCATCGCAAATACACTAGGAATGATATTTAAATGTGCAGTGCTATGCAAAGTCTCTCACTGCTTTTCCTGTAAATATGTCAGTATTTACTGTAAATATTGGCATTCTATTCATGAACCAGGGAGATCAGGATAAGCAGAGCTATAGCACAGGTCAGATAAGGGAATGATCCAGTACATAGAAGTGTGGGAGGAAAAATACAAATAATATGAATGCCTTATATAATGTGATGACTGTCATTAGGTAATGCAGTAACTTCTATCTATGGGGCCTCCTGGAATAATAAGCAGATTACAGTTTACAGTTGTCATTTCCAATAATTTCATCAGTTTGCTTATTTGTATTTTTTTTTTTAACAGTGACATGCCCAAGGTGTCGCGGTTATGTTACAGAATTGGCACATTTTTTGCCATCGACTTCAAAGGGGACAGGCATGGTAATTTCTGGAACTGGCCCTTTAAGAAAAAGGAAAGTGGCAAAATGATTTCTATAAATTTGGATTGTTGTTTTGCACATATTCTTCACACCAACCGCAGAGCTTACAATCTAATATTCCAGGAACATGTGGGATATTATAGCCACAATCTTGCCAATACTTGTTTACATTGTGGGAGAAAATTGGAGCGTCTTGAGGAAACCCACGCAAACACGGGGAGAACATCCCAACGCTTCCCAGATGGTCCCTTGGTTGGCATCAAGCACATTCTCCACCACATTCTGGACTGATATAAGACTCATTAATTACTCTATCGCAGCTCACCCAGCTTTCTCAGCACCCTGATTGACTAATCTTCCTTGTTATGTAGTGATTTGGTGATGTTGGGGAAGTATCACTGCATGTTCCTGGAATATTAGATTGTAAGCTCTGCGGTTTAGTTCTAGATTGTGTATAAAACGATAGTCCAAATGTTTACATAAATTATATATTATACGATAAATAATTTTACATTTTTCCTCTCTCAAAGCCAGTTCCAGAAATTGTTACCACGCTTTTTCCCCTTTGAAGTCAAATTTCAGAATAACCGTGACCTTTAGACATGTTAATCTTGACGGCCTCATTGTGTGGACATGTCATTCAGGAGTCTGGGAAAGCAGGGTGTCGACGTCTGTGGAAGTTGGAATGGTGATCATATTGGTTGTCCCCCAGTTTTTCCAGAAGCTGATATAATTTGGAATTTGTAGCAATGATAAAATTACCTATTATTATTATTACTACTATTGTTATTATTAATATTATCATCATCATTGTTGTTGTTGTTGTTATTATTACTACTGTTGTTATTATTATCATCATCGTCGTCGTTGTTATTATTATTATTATTACTATTATTATTTTTTTATTATTATTATTACTGTTGTTATTATTTTTATTACTCTTATTAAAATGATTTATTATTATTATAATTATTATTATTTGTACTGTATATTGTAATAAATTAGCTTGTAATTAAAATGTCTATCACAGCAGAGATTCAAGGTCAGCAGCAGACGCTGTAAGACAATGGCGCTAAAAGTCACCGCCGTCATATTGTGACACGGTAGACTCTGCAGGTATTAGTTGCGCTGCATGTATCTGCTGTATGCACGGCGCCTTGTCATAATAACAGGTGTTTACCGTCACCCAGACCTTGTCAGGATAATTAATACAACCGAGCTATAACTCTATCTACATAATGTCACCCGCCACGACTGCCAGGTAGATAAGCGCGGCTCCTTAACGTCATAGTCACGGCTACTCCTCATGAGGCGGCAGGTTCAGCAGAGAGTTAAAATAAAACTCTATAAAAATGATCTATTTAATGACAAGTATAAGAATTCAAAGCGATCCAACAAAACAGTGAACAAAAAAATAAATATATATATATAGATGTAGCAGAGCTGAATTTGTCGTTGCAGAATTTAGCTGCCGTTCTCTGTAATAACGACAATAACGCAACATGATGACTTGTACTAAATGTCAAACTTAGCTCTGCTTCATACAGAAAGATATAGCAGAGCTGACTTTGTCATTTATCAGCTATTTTAATTTATTAGAGTTAAAAGGGGTTATCATGAAACTTTTTATTTCAATTCCTCACCATTTGTCATATCTCTGCTTGCTGTCAGCGAAATGGAACATTCAAGCTTCATTCCAGAGACTTAAACTTGTCTTGGCCTAGTCCTTCTCCCACAGCTGCTGTGTTTGTACCATATACCAGTGTGGATAATCCTAAAAAAGATAGCAGCAGCGCAAATCCATCCTAAATTTGAGACTGATAGATCTTATCTATCTCACCGGATCTCCATATGTACACTGATACATTTTAAGAAGCACGTCAGCTGTGTTAGCAGGACTCAGTCAAGATAGTTTTTCATCCTCTGAATGATAACAACAATGTTTCTAATGAGAAACAAACAATTTTGCTATATTCAGAGCAAGAAAAACATGTCTTACTTAGTCCTGCTCACACAGCTGATAGGCTTGTTTAAATGTTTTAAGGCAGGAATTCTTTTATGAGCTCAGCACAGATGCAACACAAATCTCTCTCCAGTCCTGAACTCCAGCTCCTACCTGCGCTGACACATTGTAACAAGCCCATCTCATTTTAAAGGATTAATGGAATATTTCAACTGTGGAAAAACTGATGTCATGGAGGACTACTTTCTCATTAGTCACATCATTGTGCTCAAACAGATGACAAACGTAGTGTAAATACTGCCTGTTGATGGATCCTGATATTGCATTAGGATCCGTCAACAGGAAAGTAATATGTATGAGTGGCTGCATAGTAAGACCTGAACAACAACATTGGACGAGACTTGATATTACTGCTGACAGATGTTTTGTTGCTGAATTGGTGCAAACAAAAAGTTGCCGTCACCCCCGACCTATAAAAAGACGATTTGTTACCTTTGCGTAAACTTGCAATTTCAGCCGCATAAACAAGTAAAACCGAAACAAATAATAAGAATAACTTTGCATCAATCTGTATAATTTTCCCATTTCTGAAATAATGAAATGCGAGAAAAGATCAATTTTATTTTCTATTTACTCTGAATAGGCGCCGCGCCGTACGGAGGGACAGATCGCGCCGCTTCCGCTTGACTTTTTACGCCTGTGACTCCGCACAGCGGTCTTTAAACGAATCGGCTAATGAGTAATGACATTGACCAGTCAGAATGCCGGCCTGTCAGCTCGCCGCATTTTACAATTACATTATGGGAATTGCAAATCAGACAGAGTTTGAACTGTGACTTTTATTCCCTTTAATTTGATTCAGCGGCGCGGGCGCGCGGACACAGAAGACGCCGTTACTCAGGGCTATTTGGCAAGAAGTGAAGTGCACGTATACGCTGCAGTATCACAGCGATTATTGTACAGTCCTGATTTGTTTAGTAAAATGATGATAATTGTGCTGGAACTTGCTTGAGTCTCCAGTTTTCCTCCATCTGTCGCACTTCAAAGGCTTTCATTTAAGGTAAAGATGAAGAATAATCAAAGCGAAACGCGCTCGTATGGAGGAACCGCCGCCATATACCAGAGCCTCGCGCTTAAGCCTCATCTTTAGGATCCGCTAATTAGTCCTGATATTATTATGGTAATAATCATAGCAGGGGAGTAGCTGGTGGGGCTGGCGGGGCATGTGACCACAGGTGCTGGGTGCCACGGGGGAGCAACAAGCCACTTTGCCTTGGCCAAAATATTTAGATACAGGGATCGGGTAGAACACGAACCTTTGCCCTGTGTGAAGAAAACCTGAGCTGCGGCTCTGAATCATAGAGTGGGCGACCTGAGGCTTTATCTCTCGGGAGCTACAAGTGTCGGCATGACTTTTTTTGAACCCCTTGGAAGTAGGTGTCAATTCTTGAGTCAGTCTCAAGTTATATCTTCTTATTTCCTGGAAAAAGCTTGGTAAAAAACAATATGGCCGCCATTGTCACCCAGCTATCCCAGACTCCGGAAATGTTAACCTGCCGTCTTAGGCCGGGTTCCTACGTAGCGTAAAGGAAGTCTAAAACCGCATCGCAAAACCATTGCAATTCGTGATGAAATCAGTACACACTTTGCAGAAATACTGCGGTTTTTCCGCAACGGAATTATTTTTGGAAATTCCGCAGCATTTACAGTAGCAGCAAAGTTAATGAGATTTAGAAAATCCCCTGCCCCCGCTGCACGAAAAAAAAAACGCAGTGTAAACGTTAATAAATTGACCTGCGGTGCGGAATTTAAATCTGCATCACGTCAATTTATGCTGCGTTTTTGTTGCTTTTCTGTTGCAGGTTTTTCTCATTGAATTCAATTGGTGTGCAGAACCTGCGACAGAAAGCCAAGTGTTGCGACTTTTGTGGACGAATCGCAACAATTCAGAAATCGCAACAATTCAGAAATCACAACTCAGGGGAAAAAAAATCATACTTACCCAGAACTCTCTGCTTCTTCCTCTAGTCCGGCCTCCCGGGATGACGTTTCTTTCAATGTGACCGCTGCAGCCAATCACAGGCCAATCACAGGCTGCAGTGTCACATGGCCTGCAACGTCAACTTAGGAGGCCGTACTACGCACAGCAGAGCGGGAGGGGGTAGGTATAAACTTTTTTTTTTTCAGCGCTGCTTTCCGCAGCGGAAATTCCTGCCGATAAACGGCACATTGTGGTGATTTTTTTTTTAAAGGAAGGGACTGCAGGTTCCAGGTCGTATAAGCTGCACAGTTTTTAGCAACGTATCCGACCCCCGGGAACGCGGCCTTATAGCACGTATGCTTATGTGCACGGTACAATGCATTTTTTGCAAAACACCAAAAATACAGTTCGGGAGAAAAAATTTGCATGGATCTGAGGGCATGCTGCAGATTTTCACATCCACCGCATGTCATATCGGTTGCAATTTTTTTGGTCCAGTATTTTCTGCAGGTTTTACTCATCACTCATGGCATTGTGCAGCAGAAAGTATCCTCTGCGGGAAGACATGGCCATACAGCGATATATCCCGTTCCCATATTGTTACATAATCATCAGTCATATTTGACATTCAGGGTCCTGAGAAAGCAGGGTGACATAACCAGCGTGAGATTTGGTAACCACTATTTGCTGTCATCCAGCTTTCCCAGATATGTGGCAGAAAGGGCTATGTATTGTTTTCCTCCATTTTTAGGGGTTAATGTTCCTTAAAGGGCTTGTCCACGATTAGAAAAACATGGCAACTTTCATTCAGGAACAGCGCCACACCTGGGTTGTGTGTGGAATTGCATCTTAGCTCCATAGAAATTAATGGATCTAAGCTGCAATACCAGATATATCCTGTGGACAGGTGTGGCGCTGTTTTTGGACGAAACCTGGACAACCCCATTAGAGATGTTTTCTTTTATATTTTACATTTGCTTTTCTTACAATTTTGTGAATCTGAACCTTAAATTTGCGTTGCGTTGAATAAACATATGCGTGAAACGCGTAATTCATATTCTACCCATAGACGACAATGGAGTCTAAGAATGTGGATCTGTTCTTTTTGGATTCCATTGTCTTCTACGGTAATGCTACGGACCCATATTCTCCCCAAAGAGACCCCCAAAAAAATTCCATGGGCAGAATATGGATCCGCAATTTCTCTATTAGCTGCCGGCGATTGCCCTGGTCACGCAGTATTTGAATCTGTTTGCTCATTTCTAATTGCAGCAGGTACAGGACGCCCGCGGCGTGCGGATCATGAGGGCCGGTGATGTTTTGGCTGCATCACTGCGGGGATCTGATTAAATAGAAGTGTAACCTTTTCCCCGGATCTCTGATCTCAGATGTAATAATCTCCTCCGTTGACCGCGGTCTGCGAGCTTTCATGCAGTCGTAATACGGCTGATTGCTATATAAGGCCTGGTAAAGGTCATATTTGCATGGAAAAATTGAGCTCTTCATATAAAACATTTTCTATTCAAGGACGATTGAGACGGACGCCGTTTCACTGTCACCGCCGCGTGGGCCGCGCTATTTTATGGGCTTTGGTGGAAGTCATAGACTGAGCAGAAGCTCAAATCACTAAAGCCTGTTTGATTAATTAAGTCCCTTTGTATCATACAAACAAAGGTTATGTCTGCCTCCTAATTAGAAATCACAGGAGCCGCGTAGAATCCGTACACACCAATTACTTACCAGAGGTTTTACACAATGAATTTCCTTCCGAACTCTTCAATTAAACAATGAAAACGATAAATGAAAAAAAGAAAATTCTAAATGTCAATTGGTGTCTATTAAAGAGTCCAACGATAAAGGGAAGAAATGCCGCCATCATTAACCCCCTTCTACCTGGCAAAGGTCTATTAGCAAACAACCAGTGTTTCATAGGAAGAACCATTAAAATTAGAGGGATGCTCCACTTTGAGATGGTCAGTTTACCAAATTGAAGCCGAACTCCACTGGGTTGTCTACATACTCCGAGTTTTGTGGAGTCCATGTTTATTTCCCTTTTTGGAGATCTCCTTAGTGTATTCTGCAGACTATTTTACTTCAGGTGGCCTGACTTCCTGTCTGGGGGACTTCCTGTCTGGGGGACTTCCTGCCTGGGGGACTTCCTGTCTGGGGGACTACCATTTCAGCCACTGTAGCAAAATGAGCTGAAGCGTTCACAAGAAGAGCTGTCTGTTGTACAAGAGACTGACTCTCCATCTTTCACTCACGTATTCAAGGTTCCTTCAATTAAAGGGGTGTTCCGGTTACAACACGTTACCCCCTATCTGTAGGGTAAGGGGTAACTTGCTGATCGGTGGGTGTCCCACAGAGAATGAATGGAACGGCAGTGCGCATGAGCGACCTGCCGCTCGGTTTAAACTTGGGCTTCAGGCAACTTCGTGCTCCCCGTTCTCGTAAACGGTGGGGGTCCGAGCTGTCGGACTCCCAACCGATCAGCAAGTTACCCCTTACCCTACGGATAGGGGGTATCTTGTAACCGGGATACCCCTTTAATTGAAGGAACCTTGAATAAGTGAGTGCAGGATGGAGAGTCAGTCTCCTGTACAACAGACAGCTCTTCTTGTGACCACTTCAGCTCATATTGGTACAGGGGCTGAAATGGTAGGCAGTTGCAACAAATTAGATCAAATTTAATTTTAATTTTTCAAATGAAAACAATTCATTGTGTTATTTTTGATGCTGCTTTATGGTGTAATTATCTCCCAGATTCATTGTGAAGGTTTACAAAGCAAAGCGTGCCCAAATTTTGGATTAAATTGTGCCGAACAAATTGGTGCACCGGCCATGTGGCAAATTTATTATGTGTTTTAGACACTTTTTACACCTCATCTTTTGGTGCAAAATATTCGTATAAAATATATCAGCCATAAGGTAGAAGAGGGAAAAGAAAAGTGTCCGAAGGGATGTTCACACGACTTATTTTCAGCCGTTTTTCAGGCCGTAAACGACAAAAAACTGCTAAAAATACGGAGGCTGAACGCCTCCAAACATCTGTCCATTGATTTCAATGGGAAAACCGACGTTTCGTTCCCATGGGGCATTTTTTTAAGCGCCGTTTGTAAAAAAAGAAGTGCATGTCAACACTTGAGCCATTTTTGGAGCTGTTTTTCATTGTATCAATAGAAAAAAGCTCCAAAAACGGCCATAAAAAACGCATCAAAAAACGCTTGATGCTTAAAAAAACATCTGACAATCAGAGGCGGTTTTCCCTTGAAAATCACCGTATTTTACAGCCCTTTTTCGTTTCCAGTGTGATCATACCCTTACATGTCTAGTAAGATGCACCACAAGTATCACACAACCTGCATCGGGATAAATTTGGGGCAGTTTCTGCCTGTCTGGTCTAGTTGTTTCTAGGTCTAAATACATTGCCACAATGCAGAACAATACGGTGGCACGTGGTGGGCCTATGAGTCCATAATAAATAACTGTAGGGACTCCATGTACAACCATGCAGGCTCATCGCACACAATCCATGCACAGGTTAGTGCAGTTAGTATTTTCCTCCTTTGGGCAACTATTCTACACTGACTAAAACGAGAGTGCAGTGAGCATGCTCTGTGACATGAGCAGAAATCACTGTGAATGCAAAGAGGGGGAGGAGGGAGGAGTTCAGTATTTATCCACGTCTCTTGAAGCGTGCGCAGCGCGGCGGCTCAGTGGATCGCACACTTGGTTTGCAGCGCTGGGGTCCTGGGTTTGAATCTCCACATGATGTTTGTATGTTCTCCCCGTGTTCTCGTGGGTTTCCTCTCAACCTTCAAAAACATTCCAGTAGGTTAATTTGTTTCCTATAGAATTGCACTCAGAGTGTCGGAGACAGGGAAATTAGATTGTGAGCACCATTGGTGACAGTACTGATGTGAATGGTGATAATCTCCGTGCAGCGCTGCAGAATATGTTGGTGCTATATAAGTAACAGAAATAAAGCTGATCTGTCATCCTACAATGCAGCCGTATAGTATGGAGATAGGTCTACTTCACTAGTAGCCCAAAAATAAGCAGCTAGCAAATAATACAGCGGACTCATAGAGGGGAGCAATGCAGACATACTCTAAACCCCAATGGGATCACATAACACACTGTCCTCTGGCGTATTGCATTCTGAGAGATGTAGTGTACTCCTTACATCTCCGACAATGCACCAAAACCGGTGCACGCTCCCTGTGCAGCCACTGAATCAGCAGGGGCGTGCAATTCAATTCCACTCATTCACATAACGCTCTGTATTCCTGCTCTCGTAACAATTAACATGATCTCACGACGGCCGCTAAAGCAGGAGAAACGCCGTTTTACGGCACAAAGTATTTGACATTTTCTAGTTAAGTGTAATCTGATTTTTCCTCTTTTGTAGAATAAGGTCAGAATGGAGTTTGGTAATCAGGCAGAAAACACAAGAACTACGAAAATGACTAACTGTAAAATATATATAAAAGAAATAATGGAACCGAAATAAGAGTCGCACAAGCTCCATAGAAAAACTTTATGGTATCGTTACTGACGGGACGGAGCTGGATAAATCTGTGGACTCCTGTGGCAGGACAGTATATTGTCGCTGTAAAAGTGTCCAGTTTACTGAACGGAATATGTGTTCTTAACTTGTAGCGTTTAGCAAAGTCCGCACTAAAAACGGTGCCAAAAGTGTGTGCGTTAAAGGGCCACGCAACCCGAACAACTTAAAGTGCAACTCCACCTCTAAGCAGCACTGCACAGGCTTCATCTACAGAACATGCTGAGAAACTTTGTAAATACTTTATTTTGCAGATTTTGTTCTAATCTTAAATTACACCATGAACTCTCTCCACAATGGGGGACACCATTTTGAATTTGACTTAGAATAAATGCTGAAAATTCATCATAAGGACGTTCCGACCATTCCTACATCTTGCCCCCTGTTCACATTGCGCCTGCCACTCCTAAACGCCACAAAATGATTGATGAAGCCAAATCCTCAACTAGTCCCACCCACTTGATTCAGGACTTAGGACCGCCTCTCTGACCTTAAGGCTGGATTCACATACAGCGTTTAGCTGAGTTTTTTGTGGCGTTTTTGCCAGACGCAGCATGTTCTGCGAGTGACGTTTTTTCAGGCGTTTTTCTCTAGGGTTCTTTATAGGACTTCAAAAACGCCACAAAAAAAGTATGTACAAAATGAGGTACATGACGGTGGGGCACTTTAAGATTATGTTCACACGGCTTATTATCAGCGGTTTTTCAGGCCGTAAACGCCCCGAAAAATGACTGAAAATATGGAAGCTGAACGCCTCCAAACATCTGCCCATTGATTTCAATGGGAAAAACTGTATTTCGCTGAAAAATGCCCCGTAAAAAGAAGTGCCGTTTTTTGAGTCGTTTTTCATTGTGTCAATAGAAAAACAACTCCGAAGACGGCCGCAAAAAAACGCATTAAAAAAACGGCTCACAATCAGAGGCTGTTTTCCCTTGAAGAGCTCCATATTTTACAGCAGTTTTTTGTTTAGCGTGTGAACAGAGCCTAAGATGGTTTATTAACTGCATTGTCACAAAAAGTGTGTAGTCCTTGATGGACTTTTCTTACACATAAAAAAAACCCCAAAGGAAGGTTCATTAATACGACTGTGTGTGAACTTGACTTAACTCACCTGCTTTGTCACCAGGAGAGATCATTATATCCAGAGTCGCCATTCACACTGCGGATTTATACTTTTTAAATGACCCCAAATGAGACTTTGATTTTATTTCAATGTTAAATATTGGCAAATCCGATAAGTCCCGCACTGACGGCTGATGCCCTCCACTGACAGAAGAGGACACCCTGAATAATCTCCCCTCCTCCCAGACACAAGGAATTGTTCTAAAACCTCAGCATTTTCTTTATTTCTATTGATGCTTCAATGACATCTGCGATTCTACAATCTCTTGTATGGTTGATTTGCGATAGATTACATCTGCTCCAAAACCAGTGGAAAGAAAACTCCGGTGATTTATCCAGAGCAAAGCATGATGGTCACATTTCTAAATGAAACACGAGTAGAATGAAGAGCGGAAACCACTAAGCAGAGAAACAAGTGCAGGGTCATTATAAAGCACCCAGATACAGTGTAGCTACTGCATCGTATGTGTGTGTATATATATATATATAGTATAATAGGGGTTATCTGGAGAGAAAAATCTATATCTGATCTTTTATTAATAAGCCTGATGAAGACCTAGGTCCTAGGTTGAAACGCGTAGCAATTCTTTTTATTAGTGTTTTTTATATTTAAACTTCTTTCAGAGTAAACAAGAAAAAGAAACCTATTCTCCATTATATTGTGCATATATCCCCAACAGGAGCGGCCCATATAGGAGCTTTTCTCTTTCTGCATTCAGTGGACGCTGGGAGGATCCCTATTCCCAGGGAACAGACACCCAGAGTCCGCTCCGGCGGCCAGCAAACCACGGTGTATAGAGGTCCACTACGAGCAAATATGTGAAAAAGTTGAGTTGTGCCGACCATTCAGCACAACCTCATCAGATGAGCCTTCATGTTTCACCATTTATCAACTGCACCCACGTTTAAACTGGTAAGACCCTCGGGGAGCGCCGTATTTGTCCTATTTTTTGTCTTTACTAAGCACCGCTACAAAACCGTGAACTGCCGATACAAGTGTGTCGCCAATTTACAGTATAGAGCACTTAACCCTTTCATGACCAAGGGTCATTGACGCCCCTGTGTCCGGGTCAAATTTTCCCTTTCTGATCTGCACTTTTTTAAACCGTAACATCTTCGCAACTGCTTTGAATATCACAACAATTTATACTTTGTTTTTCTTACAAGACTTATGAGGCTTTCATTTTCTAGATTAGTTTAATTACTTCCATGTCTTTAATTTTTATTTTGAGCAGACAAATCACAAAAAATTTGAAAAAAAAACACTTTTTTGTAATTTCTTATATATATTTATCTATATTATATATATAAATCCAAACATAGACAGCACTCCAAGTTAGAAGGTGAAAATTAAAGAGCTTTTATTTAACCTAGGTGCAATGTTTCGGCTCCACACATTAGAGCCGTTCTTCAGAAATAAATCTTTATTTTCACCTTTTAACTTGGAGTGCTGTCTATGTTTGGATTTATATATTGGATTTGGGACAAAGGTTAAGTCCCTGGGATGTGCACCCGCTCTCATTACCTGTGCCGCTGGACTATGGACGATTTTAACCGCCATTTTCCATCAGTTTTTCATGGACGTTATAAAAATGTTATTCGTTAGTTTTTTTTTTTGTTTTATCCACCTGAAAAAACACAGTGCTCATGTAGATAGTACCAGTGCCCACATAGATAGTGCCCACTGTAAATAGTGCCACAGTTCCCACTGTAGATAGTGCCCACATAGTGACACAGTGCCAATGTAGATAGCACCACAGCATCCCCTGTAGGTAGTGCCCATATAATACCACATTGCCCATGTAGATAGTGCCCCATCCCCTGTATATAGCACACCCCTGTAGATAGTACCACACCCCCTAGAGATAGTGCCACCCCCTGCAGATAGTGACACTTCCCTTTTAGATGGCACCCCCCCACCCCGTAAGTGACACCTCCTTCCTGTAGATAGCACCACTGGGATTCCGCTCCTATAGGGAGCCCTGATGTTTCTGTCCATATATGGACAGTGACATCAGGGGCTAACTCTAAAAGCGGAATCCCCTGCCAGAGCGTCGGCAGTGCTCTGGCCAGGGATTCCGCTCCAGGAGTAGCCCCTGACGTCTCTGTCCATATATGGATAGCGACGCCATGGGTTTCTCCAGTAGCAGAATCCCCGGTCAGAATGTCGGCTGGGATTCCTTTTCTAGAGAAAGCCACTGACGTCATTGTTCAAATGGCCAGTAATGTCAGGGGCTCTCTCTAGAAGCGGAATCCAGGGCACAGAGCGATCTGACATCGGGGATTCCGCTTCTACTGGGAGATTAGTTGGCACTATCTACAGGGGGGTGCTATCTACAGGAGGTGGCGCTTTCTACTGGGGGTGGCACTATCTACAGTGGGGATGGAGAGACGTTGACAGGGGATTCTGCTCCTAGAGGGAACTTAGGTGGTGAGATCTACAGGAGGTTGTGTGAGGCGCTATCTACAGTGGGGGATGTATTCTGGGGCACTCGAATCCCCAGCAGATATGAGAGTGCAAGGGTTTCGTCGCCTTGACGGAATCAATAGCGTAGTCGACTAACGCAGTTCATTCTCATTCATATTTTTGGAACTGAGATTATAAGAACAAAAAATAATAATACACCCCCCCCCCCCCATTATCCGGAGAAAAAAATCCAATTCCCTTTATCGAGATAATAACTTTACGCCGCGGCCTCGTCAGACCAAAGAACTTTCTTTCCATCCTGATTAGTTTCTGGCCAGTTAATTTCTGCAGTCTTTCAAATGGCACTAATCAGGAATTAAGAGCTAACATCGGCTTTACAGGGACAGATTCCTTCATGAACGGGTTAGAGGAGATTTTCAGAATAAGCAATTCTCTGCCCTCTCTGATTATCCTTCGACAAGCTCATAATCCCGGGAACTGGTATTTAGGAAGTCAAGCAGCGAAATAAACAACAATGATTATAATCAACTGCTCTTTTATATTAAGGGGATGAAAGAAGGAAACTTTGTATCTTTCCATCTGCTCTTTGTTCTCTGATAAGAATGTCAGTTTCTGGGGAATGTTGGGCGCCACTTTATAATATAAGGGAATTCTCTTATTAGCAATTCCCTCATTCATTGTAATTATTTCTATCGTTTCCTTTAGGGTCTGTTCACACACTTAATAAAAATACGTCTGTAAATACGAAGCTGTTTTCAAGGGAAAACAGACTCTTGATTTTCAGCCGTTATTTAATCAAACTCGCGCTTTTCGCTGCGTTTTTTACAGCTGTTTTTGGAGCTGTTTTTGTATAGAGTCAATGAAAAACGGCTCAAGTAGTAACATGCACTTTTTTTTCGCGGGCGTTTTTTAACGTGCCCGTTTTGAAAAACGGTCGCGTAAAAAAACGGCCCGTCGTGGGCAGAACGCCGTTTTTCCCATTAAATCAATCAATGGGCAGATGTTTGGCGACGTTCTGCTTCAGATTTTCTGGCCGTTTTTCGCCCGTTTACGGCCCAAAAAACGTCCGCAAATAAGCAGTGTGAACATACCCTTAGGCTCAGGCTTTATGTTAAATGTATGCACCTTGATTACCGCGCTTTGCCATTGCAGTAGATCGCTGTTCATTATAGCATGGAGGTAGACGAAATTGCGCATTTACATGCTGTTTCATGTGTGCGCCATAGTGTGGCTGCAAAAATCGCTTTTTGCGCCCCCAAAATAGCAGGTAATTTTGACCCCCATTAGGTAACATTAGCGTTGATTATGCAATATTGCCCTGTGATCAGGGAGCCATGGTCTTATACGTGAGTACAATTTTCATAATGTAGTAGAGGAGAATTGGCAAATCAAGTGCCCTGCTTCTTCTCCGCAGGTGCAGTCAGTAGATTACAGCGCCCAACCATGGCTGTCAACACCTGTGCGAACACCACGAGCTTACATAAATGGCGCCCGAATTGTGGCGATGGGGGCAACAGGTTAATTGATTTTCCTGCTGCTCCATTTATCAATTATTAGAATCACACCTATGAATGATGACAACAATAACAATATACAATGGAATTTACAAATATCATTGAGTCCATTTTTGTAAAAAAAATTCTATATATTTTTAGTATTTTTTTTGTTTTTATATTTTGTATTATTTGTATAAATCCACTGGGTAGATGAGGTGGACTCTTCCACCCACAACGCCCGTGCTTGGCAGACTGCAGACATTCTTGATAGCATCTGCCCCTTATCTCTCTGCAATCTCTCCTGGCGAGTAAATCAAAAATCGGAGACAGAATTATTGTGATTAAGATGTCAAGTCAAGAGCTCCTACATCTCTAAACAGGTAATGTTTAAGGAAAGGGCTATTTTTCCGAAGACATTACCTGGAAAATTTCCATTTTTATTATTACTTTCAGACAATTGTTGCAGCTGTAAATCCCTCAGAAAAGCAAAGAGCCATCTAATCAGCGAGGGGAGAAAACATCAGCTTTACGGATGTTGATGATGATGATGATATGACAGCGGTGCTTACACTGTCATCTGCAGATATAAAGCTTCTGGTGTCTGCGCGTCGATCACATCTTCAGCTTCACATTCTTATTACAGAATCTCTTTGTGTTATTGTGTCAGTCGTGACTTTGGAGTTTTGCACTTGAGATTTTTTTTGGCGCAATAATTTATCTGAGAGAGCAGTGGTTGTGAGGTGGTCGGCCTGAAATTGGTGAATTTTATGTATTTATTTTCTTATTATTGGTTTTTTTTTTTTATTGTTTATATTTTTTATTTTTTTTATTTATTATTACTGTTTTTTATTTTTTATTATTCTGGTTTTTATATTTTTCATTATTACTGTTTTTTATTTCTATTATTACTGTTTTTATATTTTTCATTATTACTGTTATTTTTTATTACTGTTTTCATTTATTTGCTTTTTATTTATTTAGTATTATTGTTTTGATTTTTTTATTGTTTTTTTTTTTTTGGAAGGGTCCACAGCAGTTCAATTTATTAAAAATATTAAAAAAGAAACAAATGTCATGTCAGCCTTTCTACACTATATTGCACTTTGCCCATCTAAATAGCGGACGCTGGTCAATCTTATAGTAAATCGTTGGTTTACATCATTTTTTGTAAATTTGTATATTTTCTTTGACTCTTGGCATTTGCGTCGGGGCTACTGTTTAGAACGAAAGCCATGCCACTCTTCTGTCATGGTGTCCATTGCTTTGAAGGGAAAAATAGTGCTATTCCTCCCAAGGATGCAAATGTGAACTGAGCCTTAATAAACGATTTTTAAGTGAAGACTAAGGCTCAGTTCACACGTTGCTTAAATACTATGGATTTTCCACAACAGAATGTGTTGCGAAAAATCCGCAGCAAATACTGTAGCAGCAGAGTGGATGAGATAAAACAAATCTCATCCTCACGCTGTGTAAACACTGAGTGAAAAAAGACCCACTCAAGTATAGGACCTGCGGGACGGAATTTTATTTGCGTAAACGCTGCTTATTAGTTGCGGGTTTTCCCCATTGAATTCAATAGGGAACTAAACCCACAACAAATAGAAGTTCTTGCGTTTTTTTGCAGCGATTCGGCCGCAAAACACGCAACTCAGAAAAAAATATCTTATACTTACCTAGGAGTCTGTGTTTCTTCCTCTAGGCCGGCCTCCTGGGATGATGTTTCATCCCATGTGACTGCTGCAGCCAATCACAGGCTGTAGCGTCTGTGTCATGAGATTAAATGTCATCCCAAGGGGCCGGCCTGCATGATGTCAGAGGGCCAACCTCCTGGGATGAAATGTCATCACAGGAGGCCAGCTTGCTAGCAGGCCGGCTAAGTTCTGCAGTTTTCCGCAGCGGACATTCCGGGCAAAAAAGGACACCACGGTTTGGTGCGTTTTTTCGCCCGGAATTCCCTGCGACGCACAGGGCGGCTACACTGCGTGCTTCTACGCAACGTATCTGCCCCGTGTGAACTCAGCCTTGAGGTTAAGGCTAAGAATTAAGGTTATGTCGTTTGACAGGACTGGCGGTATCCAAGTCAAGTGGCTACTAACAGAAGAGAAACTTGAAGCTCCTTGGCCCCCAACCTACCATGTGCCATTTATAATACTGATATCTTCTCAGGGAGCCTTTGGCCCCAACAGACGACAGGTCCTGGGTGTGACTGCTAGCTCTGCACCCCTATAACTGTGCCACTGGTTACCGATGGGAATACCGTCTACAAGACCTTTCAAAGTGCTTCATTAAAAAAAATAGTGGGTGTGGACTGGAGTTCCTGGGTCCACCAAAGGGGAATAATTCTAAAAGTGCCCCCTCCATCCATATAGAACATGTGCACGTCAACTAGGTTTTTATACGTTATTTGCAAATCAACCCATAAGAAATAGACCCTGTTGTCGCATCTAAATCAGGTTGCTTTCTGTGGACCTGTGGTACCCTATTGCATTGAGGGCCATTATTGTGTCTGAGCGTGCACCAACTGGAGGATACTCTGGTACTTGGATTAGCCAGTCCAGGGGTTTTCCTGAAGTTATAGCTTGAAGCTCTAGGGTTGTGATGGCCAAAGATATAGATGGCGCCCACTTACCGAAGCGCTTTTGATATCTTGTGGTACCTCATGGGATGACCACTCACATATAGGATTTATATGCTGTATTGTACACTATGTCTTGCCATTGTGCCTCCGTCTTGACCACTTACATCACTGTATTGCAGGGGAACCTATTGGACCCCCTAAGATTACGGTTCTGGTTGTGATTGCGACATTTAAAACCTTTACAGCCAAATCATTGACCAGTGAGCATTGAGCCTCATACACCACCACACATCATATACTCCCCATCCCCTCTGGGTTTTCTAGCTGGATACTTGTACTGATTTGGTTTAATATATTTCATAAGGCGAATTGCAATGTACACCTTATTTTGTTGCCCATAGTCTGCAAGGAGACAATCGTCGAGAAGGAGTCAGAAGTCAAAGAATTTTACATTACATGACATCTTGTCACAGAGATAAGATTGTACATTAAAAAATATTGCAGCCTATGGAATTACAATATACACGCGCTATCAAGATGACAGGCGCCTCCTGAAATAGAGATGGATGTTCTGCGATGCATTGTACATAATCCAGATCTCGGAAATGCTTTGAGTGTAAATATTTACAATCTGAGGTGTTTATCTGCTAAACTCACGGAGGTTTCCGCAGTTGCAAACACTGATAAGAAAAAGCAAGGAATCAAACCTGGAGGCCCACGCAATCCGCACAAATGTTTGAAACGCGCTAGAAACAAAAAATATATAAACTATTACATATCTCAAGAAGCATTCAGTCACATGCATATTAAGGTTTCCTTCACAGAGTTGGAGATATTTACCATAATATCCCATGGCAGTGGTCTCCCCAACCTGTGATTTTTACCGACGGCATAACTAAAACTCCTAGCATGCCTAGACAGCCACAGGTTGGGAGTTGTATTTTGCAATAGTTGGAGAGCCGCAGATTGGACACCACTGTTGTATGGCGGACACAAAATATAGAGTAACAAGCTCGAACATGTGTAGATGTTAATTGGTGTAGTCCTTAAAGCAGTGGCGTAGCTATAGGGGTCGCAGCGGTCGCAGTTGCGACCGGGCCCATAAGCCTGGGGGCCCACGGGCCCCCATTGCCATACAGCATGTTTTCTAACTAAATCTTCTGTGCCGTGAAGCCGGCACTTCCGGGTTACGGTCACATGGTACACTTAGTGTACCATGTGACCGTGTTGTCACGTGACACGGCTTCCAGACAGAGCAGAAGAGTCGGTGCGGAGGACTCCAGGTAAGCTGCAGTGTAATGTAATGTATTGTGTTGTAACGTTATGTATTGTAATGTAATGTGTGTGATGCCTTGTAATGTATTGTGTTGTATGCGGTGGAGAGGGGGGGAGCGTTAAATCACATCCCCTCCCCTCCTCCACCGCAAACTGCACAATACAGTATAGTACACGAGTGTATGAGAGCGGGGCTGCGGCTGTGTAATACAGTCACTGCCCCGCTCCTGAGTCCTGACATGTGCGCGCCGTCAGGATGATGTGATGCGGCCGGCGCTGCACTAATGAGCGTCGGCACTGAAGACAGAACATGGTGGGCGCGCTACAAAACACCCCCATGTTCTGTCCTCAATGCCTGAACCGCCGCTCATTAGTGCAGCGCCGGCCGCATCTCCTCATGCTGACCGCGCGCGCACTTATATCAGGAGCGGGGCAATGGCTGTATTACACAGCTGCAGCCCCGCTCTATAAGGGTATGTTCACACGAGGGCGTCCGTAACGGCTGAAATTACGGGGATGTTTCAGCCTGAATGCATCCCCGTAATATCAGCCGTAACGGCATGTGCAGGCGCTTGAACGCCGCGTCAATTACGGGCGTAATTGGCGCTGCTATTCATTGGAGTCAATGAATAACGGCTCCAATTACGGCCAAAGAAGTGACAGGTCACTTCTTTGACGCGGGCGTCTATTTACGCGCCGTCTTTTGACAGCGGCGCGTAAATTACGCCTCGTGTGAACAGACAAACGTCTGCCCATTGCTTTCAATGGGCAGATGTTTGTCAGCGCTATTGAGGCGCTATTTTCGGACGTAATTCGGGGCAAAAACGCCCGAATTATGTCCGTGAATAGGCCGTGTGAACATACCCTAACGGCGGAGATCAGAGAAACCTCTCATCTCCGCCGCTATTCTCCTGAATGCTGTGATCAAAGCTGACTTCAGCATTCAGGGGAAAATGAGAAGGGGGGATGCCCCTGGATCGCGTCACGGGGAATTCCTGTGACGCGATTAAGGGACATACCATATATGGGCAGACAGCCCAGGGTCTGTTGAAGGACCCCAGGGCTGTCCTACCATATTTCCTGTTAGGGCATACTGAGGTATGTCTTAACAACTGCCTGTGTACTATCCGTACACAGGCTAATGTACTGGCCTATAGCTATAGGCCAGTACATTGAAGTTTAAAAATAAAATAAAAACAAAGTAATGTTAAATAAAAAAATACACATTCACCTTTTTTATAATAAACATTAAAATAAGTCTCAATACATAAAACATACACATAATCGGTATTGGCGCGGCCGTAATAACCTGCACAACAATTTTTTTGCATCAATTATGATGTGTACTCTGTAAAAAAATAAAAATTGCTTTCTATCACTTAGGCCCCATTCACACGACCGTGCCCGCAATCACGGCCCGCGATTGCAGGCACGGCCGGCCGCCGACTGCCACCCGCATTTTCGGGCTGTGCTCCCATACAAAGTATGGGAGAACGGCCCGCAAAATGCAAAAGGACGGACATGTTCCATAATTTTCGGAACATTTCTACGGCACGGACACCCATCCGTAGCGCTACGGAAATGTGTCCGCGCTCAATGAAAGTGAATGGAGGTTATTTACGGTCGTGTGCATGGGGCCTAATTGTGAGGCACGAGGTGCGATGATGAATTTAACCTCCATGTGCCTCACATTAATAGTAATTAACCCCATCATGTACCTCACATATTAACCCATTATGACTGAGAAACATGATGAGGTTAATTACTATTAATGTGAGGCGCGTTCAAAATTCATCATCACACCTCGTGCCTCACATCATAAAATGGAAGAACTTTTTTAAAATTTTTTATTACTGTTGGCAAAGTAAACGAAGTATCGGTATCGAAGTCCAAATTTTGGTATCGTGACATCCCTACACTGTGGGTCGCGTCCCCCTGGGGGTTCGTGAGTCACTCACCGAGGTCCCGGTTCCAATCAATGCTGGAGCAAGGAGCTGACATCTCCTTGATCCAGCATTCCCTGTGCCGTGAGCGGCTCGACGCAGGCAGTCGGGATGTAGCGACATCATCGCGCCTTCCTGCGCCGAGTCACTCATAGTACACACCGGAGGAGGCGAAGGATCCTCCACTCGACGTGGGAACGGGGATAGGTAAGTAATTATGCACATATGGGGGCATTATACTGTATGGGGGGGGGGGCTGATATTGCGGGGGGGGGCATTATACTGTATGGGGGGCTGATATGGGGAGCATTATACGGTATGGGGCTATTATGGGGGGGCAGTATACGTTATGGGGCATTATACTGTGTGGGGGCAGCTATGGGAGCATTAACTGTGTGGGGGCATTATACTATGGGGGCTGTTGGGCAAGGCGTCTGGGCATAGGAGCGCGCAGGGGTCTGATGATGATGGTGGTGCTGGGGAGGGGTAGGGGGGCCCAAGCTGAATTCTTGCACCCCGGCCCATGAGCCTTTAGCTATGCCCCTGCCTTAAAGGGATGTCTCATGAAGGCAACCCCTGTCCATACACCCTATTAACGAATATATAGACATCATAGAAGGGGACCCCTGGCAGGTCTCCCACTCTATGAGTCAGAATGGAGAGCTGCTCTATATGAGTGGCTCCCTATTTGGCGGACTACAGTCATCCTTATATTTCATGGACGTCCATTCATCTGAATGGCCACCATGTAATAATAAATTTCCGCTGCAGGGGAAATTCTTGGCTTGCTGCAGATACCCTTAACAAAATCGGCTTTTTGCCCGGGATACTGGGAGCGGAACCCGAAACAATCAGCTGATTGTCTTGGCAGATGCATTTTGAAAGTGGTTGTCTCTGATCAGTCTAAACCCCTTTAAAAGACCACTAAGGGCAAAACTGAAAGACTGTGTTATTCCTAGTTCAGGGCCTGAGGGGGAGGAGCATGACAGGGATTTTTGCTTTGGTGTTCTTTTGATTCTCTGTGTCATGCTCCGCCCCCTCAGGCCCTACACTAGAAAGAACACAGTCAATCAGATTTGCCTGAGGTATTCTTTTAACAAGAAGCCCATTAAAGTGTCAGAAATGTTTCAATTATTTAGAAGGAGTAAAAAATAAATATATACAGAAATGAATAAACAAGGTCTATGTAAAGAACTTGTTTCGTCCTCGTTTCCCTCTCACTTGCACCTTTTACCCCTTGTATTGCTTGTTTTTTTCCCTATCCTGACACTTTATTGTTGTGCACTCGTCTTAGGTTTCCTGCTATTTCTCGGTATAGAGCTGAAACAATACTGTGTCAGGTCAGTATGAAATCATGTGCAGCCCCAAAAAGTGTCAAACACCCCAAAGATAACCAAAGAGGAACATTTTCCTCCAATTAAATCTGTCAGGTGACATTAATCATCGTATTCACTTCCAAACAATCAAATCCTCGTCTTATTCAATAGTTTCACCCAAAACAAGTGGCCAAACTGGGGACTGACCCTATTGGACAGGACAACGGATTCTGCCATGAGTAGATGACATGTGATCCTGTTGTTCATTACAAGTGATCAGATGGAGATGATGAGTGATGTGGTTTCTTAGGCTATGTTCACACTTGCCAGATCCATCATACGATGGAGATCAACGGTGCCCAATGGACTCATTAATTTACGATGGGGTCCATCGTGTTTGGTTGCAGTGTCCACCGTTTAGACTACCGATACTCCCGATGGAGGAGCGTCTAACAGCAGTGTGAGCATAGCCGTTGTCAAAGGAAAAACGATCTTATAACAAGATGGCTCAAAAAATTAATCAATAGTAAAATAAGGACATTAAGTACCCTGAAGATGAGTGCAAAAGGGGCAACAAGGAAAAGGTTATGTTCTAATATCACAGTCCAAGCTGGAGGCTTTTGAAGACTTGTTTTTTCACATTCTCTGAACTAAAGTGAACCATTTAGCCTGTCTTTTAAGAGGCTAAGATAGGGAGATGCCAAACAGAATAAAAATCAATTGAGCTAACAACGAGAGTGGACGCCGCGCCGGCTTCAAGTGTCACTCTTACTCCATAAATTGCTCAACAAGTCAGGATTTCTGTGACATAGGGTATAGATTTTCTTCGAGTAAATAGCCTTGAAATGCAGTGGTTATGGTGTTGGCTTAGCTATTTACTCATCTTTAAACCCATCTCTTAAATAAGTAATTCAGTAATAGCAGAACCAGCTATGAATAGAGCAACGTCTTTCTCGCATTACCGTTGCCTAAAAACTGTCATCAAGGCCATTAGACGACACAAGAGACTGGAAAGCCTGCAACGACCAATAAATACTGTATGGTGCTTTCCCATCTCGATCCTCGATATGACAATCTCGCTGCTGTCAGATTCGCCTAGGGTTTGGGGTGTTCACCACAGCTGAATGAACCTAATACTAGGAAAGTGGTCACGAACGTCCGTCAGCTCAGCGCTTGCTTAGTTGAAGCATGCTATGGCGTACAGAAATCATTGCTAAAAATGCTCAGGAAAGTATAAAAATCCATAACTACTGGTAAGACCTGTACTGCTGGCCAGCCTGATATATTGGGGATAAGATCTAAGATACTGATGAGGAACCGGAGGAGCCTCCACAAGACGGTCCCAGAAGCTCATGAGTTGATGGAAGTGAATAAGAGGGTCTATCACTCTTGGGATCATCTTGGGAAGGTTCTTCTGGCTCCTCATCGCATTGCAGCGCCTGTCTGATGGTTCTGGTGATAGTCTGTAGAGTGATCAGTATTAGTGGATGGATTTACCTGGATTCCTTCCCACAAGTAACATGTTGTCTCTTGGAATTCCTCAGTCCATTTCTCTTGTTATAATGCCAACACACTAAATTGCCTTTCTATGACCTTAACTACAATTTACAAGTAGCTATGGCCAAGCTTCGTACATTGAGCTATTGAGCTCCACCATTGACCTTCAGAACCTCGTATGGGTGTTTTCTAGACTATAAACTTACTACCAAAAGTTGCCCATATAACTATGACCTAACAGGTCTCCTTTAGCCTTGCTATGAATGCTACATATAACAAAATGGTGAAGACTGTGGGATAGTTTGATATTCCAATAGAACTCAAGATTTGTTGGATGAAAAATAGACCTATGACATTGAGTCCATTGATACCTCTTGAAATATACACAAGGACAATCGTCATAAACATACAGAAGTTATACAGGTCATTACTAGAAGAACTTCGCTACTTACTGAAACTTAGCTGATCAGTGTAACCTCATATACTGACTATTATCTTTCAATTCAGGTAAGAACGCATGTGAGCTGCTTTCATAGAAGCCGTGCTGTCCAAGTT
Organism: Rhinoderma darwinii; assembly: GCF_050947455.1. Classification (NCBI taxonomy): domain Eukaryota; kingdom Metazoa; phylum Chordata; class Amphibia; order Anura; family Rhinodermatidae; genus Rhinoderma; species Rhinoderma darwinii. The sequence goes on from NC_134694.1 coordinate 122,570,018, forward strand.
AGAAGGCGTCTTATAGGAAAATAAAATAGAAGAGGGAAAGGTGAGAGGACAGGAGAATGGGAAATGGAGGAACTAGAGGAAAAGGAAGAGGTTGTGCAGAAATGTAAAGCCCTGCCCTACAGCAGTGATCCCCATCCATCGGGCCACAGATCACTGGGTACTGGGCTGCGGTATCTGGTATCCGACCCGGTTGCCACAGGGAATTTCAGGTCAAAAAAAACGCACCAAACTGCGTGGAATATCCGCTGCGGAAAACTGCTGAGCATTTAACATTGACGTTTCATCCCAAGAGACCGCTGCAGCCTGTGATTGGCTGCAGCGGCGGTCACATGAGATGAAACGTCCTCCCAGGTGGCGGGCCCTCTAACGTCATCCAGGCTGGCCTCCTGGGATGATGTTTCATCCAATGTGACCGCCGCTGCAGCCAATCACAGGCTGCAGTGGTCACATGGTATGAAACGTCATGCCAGGAGGCCGGCCTGGAGGAAGAACACAGACTTCTGAGCAAGTAGAATTTTTTTTTTCCTGAGTTGCGTTTTTGGGGCGGAATCGCTGCGATTCCGCCGCAATAAATGCAATAACTGCTATTTGTTGTGGGTTTCACCTCCCATTGAATTCAAAGGGGAAAACCCGCAACAGATAAGCAGCGATTACGCAAATACAATTGACATGTTGCAGAATTAAACTCCGCACTGCAGGCCAATTTCGGGGCGTTTTTTTCCGCTCACTATTTACGCAGCGTGTGGAGGAGATTTGTTCTTTCTCATCCTTTTTGCTGCTACCGTATTATGCTGCGGATTTTCCACAACTAATTCCGTTGTGGAAAATCTGCAGCATATATGCAACGTGTGAACTGACACTAACCCCCCTCAACCGCAAAACACCCCCCCCCCCCAACATTTTCTTGTATGAAACTGGTCCTTGGTGCAAAAAAGCTTGGGGACCGCTGCCCTAGAGGAGCTACAAATCCAACGTACAAGAGACAATCAAAATATAAATGGACTTTTAATAGAAATATAGAAAATAACTGCCAGAGGTCTGATGTAAAAATATTGTCTTCTACGATAATAATGTTAACAATTCTGCTAATATGAATTATTTTGGTTCAATTAGTACTAGTATCTTTATATGTTTTATATTTTTTGTTTAATATTTCTTGAATATTTCATGAAACCCGTTCATTCTACCCATATAGATTTTTTTCAACTCTGTTCTCTTTATCAGGGGAATATTTTTATAGAGATCTTATCAAGGGTGGATGAAAAGAGGCAGAAAGGTGATATGTGCCTGCTTATCCTTTTGCTTCCATTTGAGCGCACCATTTGACTTAAAAACTTGTAGCTGAATTATTTAGTGAGCCTGGGAGTTGGTTGGGAGCTCAGGAGTAGCCTGTAGTGCCGCACCATGTATTTAATACACCGCTGGTCAGGACTCACAGCGCAATAGATCTGACTTGGCTCCACAATACACCCTGGTAAACCCATCTGGCAGCTCTCTTGCTTCAATAAATGGGACTGCGATTCACCCCTATTTTATAAGAATATTCAGGTGTGAACATGACTTACCAGCCCGGCCTCCATGGCTATTCACAGTTTGACGTAACCAATAATTCTTCCCTAAGTCACTTTACATTGATCCCAACACAACCTCCATTTCTCCCCGCACCAGTTTGCAAATTATAAAGTGGATATAACAGGATTTGGATGCAATAAAAGGTGTGTATATATATACAGTAATGGAATGCTATAATTACACTTCTAGACATAAAGAAGCTCAATTTCTAGAAGTATACAGCATTATTTTTATATTTATATATTGAGATCTTCATTTTTATTATCTATTTGGCACTTTTAAAAATGAGATAAATTGCCTCTGGAAATGTAAGCACCAAAATATTATAAAAATATCTAAATACATCTTTTTATATAGGTTATTTTATTAAGACCTCATCAAAACAATGGTACAAGTACAAAGATATAATAACATGAGTGGTACGCAGAGTAAGCAATACAACAGTACCGAATACATAAGGTCAATTATGAACAAAGAACACACACATACATTTCCCACATATTGAAATGCAGATTAATTGAAAAAACAAAACAAAAAAGGGAAACAAAACTAAAACACTGAGTTTTTTGCAGGCAGAAAATTCTGCCTCAAAATTCTGTTTGGAATTTTGAGGCAGATTCTAATCTGCCTGCACGCTGTTTGCCGCGTTCTTCGTGGCGTTTTTCCCTTGCGGCCATTGAGCGCCGTGGGCAAAAACGCCGCAAAATACGCTTTCTCTGCCTCCCATGTCAATGGGAGGTCAGAGACGTAAACACCCGAAGATAGGGCATGTCGCTTCTTTTTCCCACTAGACGGTTTTTCCTCTCGCGGGAAAAAAACACCTCCGCCTCCAATTCAAATCAATGGGAGTAATTTTCGGACGTTTTTTAGCACGTTTTCCAATGCGGTTTCCGCGTAAAAAAAAAGTGTACAAAAACTCATTGTGAACTGACCCTAATAAAAAGCATTTCTTTATCAGCAGTTTATAGAAAAAACATTCTGAGTAGGATCAGTCAAAATCCATAAATATTTATCAAGTTTGTAAAAAAAGAAAAAAAAAAGTAAAAATAAAGAAACAAATAAATAAATAAAAAAACAAAGTACACGAGTCATTGATTATTTTTCTAGGAAAGCTGGGTGCCTTTCCCACAGCGGTTATCGCCCAGCTCTCCGGCGCCATTTTCCACTCCCGCAGCGGTTATCGCGCAGCTCTCCGGCGCCATTTTTCACTCCTGCAGCCCTCACATTAGCTGTGATAGATCACTAACAAAAAGGCACAAATACAAATAAACAAATGGGCGCTGGTGCAGATTCCAAACTATCAACATAAAGAATGTGTTTGACTACAGTTAATTTAGGAACATTTATCCGGCTAAAAACAGCTAATTGAGTCTGACATTTGTATGTGACTTTATTAATCACGCAGAGCCAATATTTTGGGCTTGTGAATAACATCAGTGAAGTGAATTTCCATTTGATTTGCTACAAGAAAAAAGCAGATAATTAATTTAGCTACAAAATAATATTGTATCAGCTTAGGCAAATGGAGAAATGAAACAGAGAGAGAGAAGTCTTGGTCTAATTAACAAAAATATTGTGGAGAAGTTGAGCTGTGTTTGCAATGATCGTGTTTTACGCCCTATGCCTTGAAGAGATTATAGAATAGAATGATTTATACGCAATATCTGAGCTGTATGGATGAATTGCAGATATTATGCTGTACATTAGTGCAGGAGTGGACGGAGTGTGCGGGTTCACAAACCAGGGCCGGGTGTAGATTTCTGTTAGCCTTTGGGCTACAGAGTCATATAGGGTGGCCTATCTAACCTACACTTGGCATAGAGCATGTTTACTCACATTTTAATTCCCTTCCCCCAAGACCCCTGACTATGACAAACGCCTGACTATATAGTGGCTAGAACTTATATACCCACGAGTTTCTTCGTTGTCTCCTTAGTTAGCTACTTGTAGTTTATAATCATTCTGCCTTTGCTGTAATGTAAATCTTCTCTTTATGTATTGATTTTCTGCTGAGCTTTTACTATTATACAGCAGCCAATCTGAAAATGAAGAGCTGCAGTGTAAAGCATGGTGGAGGGACAACGCAGCAGCCTGATACTGAAGTTAGATTTTAGACTACCGCACACCACAACAAATAATGCAGTTAAGCTGATCTTGTCTGAGCTTTAAAGGAGCAGAGCTAAATAAGCTAATAGTAATAAATAATAGTTCTACAATAAAATATTCCACCGTACACAATATATAAAGTAGAACCAATAAAGGCAAAAATGGAACAATGAATTTAAGGATTTCTAGATTTTTTAAAATCTTTTTTAAATTAATGACTAAATTCTATGCAGGAAGAGCCACCCCTGAATCTTACGGTTCCTAAAGACCACCCTATTGGACTCCAGATATCGCATGTGCCCCTTAAAAGTGGATCAGTCTTTCAATAAGAGATATCCATGGACGAATTCAACCCAGTCAACAAAGGGGATAAGTACCCTGGAGGTTGCCCCTTATGGCTACTTTAGGGCTGATGGGGAGGGAGGGGGCAATTAATTTCACCCATTTTGTGTGGCATGAATTTAGGCAGGACTCCCCCCACTGTACAGGACTCAGAATGTTATTAAACAAAGGAGTAGAGAACTTTGCCAAGGGTGTCACCGCCAGTTTCTCCCCAAAAAACAGAAGGGGCCCCCACGTGGATTTTGCAGTGAGTATACTGCTCTGCATTCAGCAAGAAAACCAGATACATTGTGATACATTGTGATACATTCTGTGTGCACTCTCTGTGTATTTAGGCTATTTAACACATTAATTGCTGGAACCATTAACGATCATAACAGATTCAATTATATCTAGATAGAAATTAAAAGTTTCACGCAACTGTATCGAGAGCGCCTTACGTGATACTCCCCAGCGAGAAGCTCAGCTGCTCCACTCGGACATCTCTGGATTGATTAGAAGAGCTTCCCCACCTCCCGCAGGAGTAAAGATTAAATACACATTAAAACAATTTTCTGCAATTAGCCTCTTGATCATAACCAATAAAGTGACGTCAATCGGCTGTGCCCTTCTAGGAGTTTTGACCTTGCCCACTTCTGAGCTACTGTGTAATTATCGATTAGAAGGGCACTTATACTCTTCTACAGACCTTTACCTCCGAGCTCCTCGACCCACTCCCCCAGGTAACCTTAGCTGTCTAGAATACTTATTGAATGGAAGAGAGCCAATTAGTATTATTAAACTGGTGTCTATTTATATGCTTAAAGTAAACCTGGTCATACAATACCGATGCAGCAGAGATGAGTTTGTCATTTGACAGGTGCTTTTGATGTTTTCAAGGGAAAGCCTCTGATTTTCAGCCATTTTTTAAGCATCAAGAGTTTTTTACTGCCATTTTTGGAGCTGTTTTTCTATTGAGACAATGAAAAACGGCTCCAAAAATGGCTCAAGTGGTGAAATGCCCCGTGGGAACGAAACGTGGTTTTTCCATTGAAATCAATGGGCAGATGTTTGGAGGCGTTCAGCCTCCGTATTTCTAGCCATTTTTTGGGGCGTTTACGGCCGAAAAATGGCTGCAAATAAGCTGTGTGAACATCCCCTGACACTGAGCAAGTTATAGTGGTTGTCCTCTTAGAATATGTAGAAAAGGATAATGCAATCAGGCCAGATAGAGCTAATAGACGGAGGTCCTTAACTTGAGATGGAAAGGAGTAACAAAGATCTGCACGTGCTTTGGCAGAACCAGAGCACCCTTGTATTATATGGCACCTATTGACTTTAATGGGCGCTATATTAATAGGATGCAAATGCGTTCCCCAACTTCTAGCTGTTCTCAGGGGATCCAATCTACCACAATCAGTCCATTGCTAGATGTCCAAAGTGGACGAGCCCTTTAAGATGTAGCAGTGCAGATGGTTTACTTGCAGACCTATAGAAAACCATAGATAGCACATAATGTCGAATGACAAACTCAACTCTGCTACATTTGTTATGGATGTTAGGATGTTTTCACACGTCACAGTGAAATCGTGGATTGTGGCTTAATTTTCACAAAGTCACAGGAAAAACGAACCGCTTTGTTGCCGTTTTGCGAAAACTGCGGCAAAAAATGCAAGTTGACCGTGACACGTGAACACAGCCTAATTTACCACCGTCTGTGGGAACACCTCACGTTTTATTTATTTAAGGGTTCATCCACTATTAGGTAAATGAAGCTTAGTCACTGTATGATAAAAAGTTCTGCAACTTTCTAATATACTTTCTGTTTTAATGTCTTACTATTTTTTCAAGATTTCTGCTTACTTTAAGTGTAAAGGAACATTCATATAGTAAAAAAAATAACAATGCTTCTCACAGCTGAGGGGTTGTTACAGTGTATAGGTGTAGGCGACCCTCTGTGGGTCAAACACATCTGCAGCTGGACTAGAGGCTGATAGCTGATTACTGCACTGATACATTGTAACAAGCCATGGGCTTTTGCTGCCTCCAATAATCTAATATTTCCGTACTGAAAAATCATGTCGATCTGCCGCCATTTGTCTGGATTTCCTGCCTATGGAGAATGGAAATGAGTTTACAAGAATTATACTTGAATTGTGAATTACACCCCAGCCCTACTCCCTGCACTGTCAGTATGTCAGTATTGACTGTTGTTCTGTAATTATATTCATGAATCAGATATCTGGAAAAACAAAACTATATGACTCATGCAAGAAAAAAAAGAAAGCACTGATCTATATGAAATGACAAGGAACAAAACAAATAAAATAGAAAGAAACATCATGGAACATTCTGCACGTACTTAGAAGAAATCCCGCAACTTGTGGTTTGTGTCTCGAATAAAAACAGCATTGTGTAGTGTCTAATGATATAATGATAATTCTTGAGGCTGTGATATCTATCTATCTATCTATCTATCTATCTATCTATCTATCTATCTATCTATCTATCTATCTATCTATCTATCTATCTATCTATCTATCTATCATCTATCTCATATCTATCTATCTATCTATCTATCTATCTATCTATCTATCTATCTATCTATCTATCTATCTATCTATCTATCTATCTAATATCTATCTATCTATCTATCTATCTATCTATCTATCTATCTATCTATCTATCTATCTATCTATCTATCTATCTATCTATCTATCTATCTATCTATCTATCTATCTCATATCTATCTATCTATCTCATATCTATCTATCTATCTCATATCTATCTATCTATCTATCTCATATCTATCTATCTATCTATCTATCTATCTATCTATCTATCTATCTATCTATCTATCTATCTATCTATCTATCTATCTATCTATCTATCTATCTATCTATCTATCTATCCATCCATCCATCCATCATGTTTTTCTAACACAGCTACAGTGGGCTTGGGGTTGAATACTGACAATTGTAAATCTATAAAAGTATTTTCTACACTACTGTGTTTGTCCTTTAAAATAGCAGAAAATAAATGTCTTAAAAGAAAATAAAACACAAGTTGTTCTCGGCTGTCTCCAATCCTTCATCTTTTATGAGATCCAATAGCTCATTTACATCCTCTCAATACAAGATAACAGTGCAAGCAACTGAACTGTGTAATTCATCAGATCCATCCTTTAAACATTTTTAATAAAACACAGAAAATACTAGAACTTTAATATTTGTCTTTCCAGTTTACTGATTTTAATAAAAAGATATTCGTCTAATATCATGTACTCTTAAAAAAGACTGTGAGACAGAAACCTCCCGACCCTCATTCTTTACCCTGATATTACTTAGAAGAAGCACAATGCGTTATAAAACGTGTTCATACAACTTCAAGGGCAAAGTCCGCATGAAAATTCTACCAGTGAACATCCAAGATATTGTCCATAGAACACAGAATTGTAGTAGTTATATTCTTGTATATAGGAGCAGTATTATAGTAGTTATATTCTTGTATATAGGAGCAGTATTATAGTAGTTATATTCTTGTATATCGGGGGCAGTATTATAGTAGTTATATTCTTGTATATAGGGGTCAGTATTATAGTAGTTATATTCTTGCATATAGGGGCAGTATTATAGTAGTTATATTCTTGTATATAGGGAGCAGTATTATAGTAGTTATATTCTTGTATATAGGGGGCAGTATTATAGTAGTTATATTCTTGTATATAGGAGCAGTATTATAGTAGTTATATTCTTGTATATAGGAGCAGTATTATAGTAGTTATATTCTTGTATATCGGGGGCAGTATTATAGTAGTTATATTCTTGCATATAGGGGCAGTATTATAGTAGTTATATTCTTGAATATAGGGAGCAGTATTATAGTAGTTATATTCTTGTATATAGGGGGCAGTATTATAGTAGTTATATTCTTGTATATAGGGGCAGTATTATAGTAGTTATATTCTTGTATATAGGGAGCAGTGTTATAGTAGTTATATTCTTGTATATAGGAGCAGTATTGTAGTAGTTATATTCTTGTATATAGGGGCAGTATTATAGTATTATATTCTTGTATATAGGAGCAGTATTATAGTAGTTATATTCTTGTATATAGGAGCAGTATTACAGTAGTTATATTCTTGTATATCGGGGGCAGTATTATAGTAGTTATATTCTTGTATATAGGGGTCAGTATTATAGTAGTTATATTCTTGCATATAGGGGCAGTATTATAGTAGTTATATTCTTGTATATAGGGAGCAGTATTATAGTAGTTATATTCTTGTATATAGGGGTCAGTATTATAGTAGTTATTTTCTTGCATATAGGGGCAGTATTATAGTAGTTATATTCTTGTATATAGGGAGCAGTATTATAGTAGTTATATTCTTGTATATAGGGGGCAGTATTATAGTAGTTATATTCTTGTATATAGGAGCAGTATTATAGTCGTTATATTCTTGTATATAGGAGCAGTATTATAGTAGTTATATTCTTGTATATCGGGGGCAGTATTATAGTAGTTATATTCTTGCATATAGGGGCAGTATTATAGTAGTTATATTCTTGAATATAGGGAGCAGTATTATAGTAGTTATATTCTTGTATATAGGGGGCAGTATTATAGTAGTTATATTCTTGTATATAGGGGGTAGTATTATAGTAGTTATATTCTTGTATATAGGGGCAGTATTATAGTAGTTATATTCTTGTATATAGGGAGCAGTGTTATAGTAGTTATATTCTTGTATATAGGAGCAGTATTGTAGTAGTTATATTCTTGTATATAGGGGCAGTATTATATTAGTTATATTCTTGTATATAGGGAGCAGTATTATAGTAGTTATATTCTTGTATATAGAGGCAGTATTATAGTAGTTATATTCTTGTATATAGGGGGCAGTATTATAGTAGTTATATTCTTGTATATAGTGGGCAGTATTATAGTAGTTATATTCTTGTATATAGGGTGCAGTATTATAGTAGTTATATTCTTGTATATAGGGGGCAGTAATATAGTAGTTATATTCTTGTATATAGGGGCAGTATTATAGTAGCTATATTCTTGTATATAGGGAGCAGTATTATAGTAGTTATATTCTTGTATATAGGGGGCAGTATTATAGTAGTTATTGTCAGGTCCGTATTTCACACCGAATAACCACCTCTGTAAATTGAAAGCTGAAGGCATGCCTGGAGAGAAGTACACCACACAAATGTCTGAGGTACAGCTTCAATGTCAGCCAGGAGGAACTGAACTTTATTCAGAACAAAGAAACATACACAGAGAAGACACATGCCCCTCCCTATAGATGTGGGACTTGCTTAAATTATATTCGCTCCTCAGCTATAAGTTTTCGTGTACATTCTTCTGCACACTCCTCTTTGCATTCCAGGGGGCGGTGTCTTCCATAGGTGTGTCCGACATGAACAAAGAACTTGTTATATATATCAGTATATTACACAAAGAACTGAAATGTATATACATATGTGTGAGGATAATATTTTTCAAACAATATACATGGTAATGATCCCTGACATTATATTCTTGTATATAGGGGGCAGTATTATAGTAGTTATATTCTTGTATATAGGAGCAGTATTATAGTAGTTATATTCTTGTATATAGGGGACAGTATTATAGTAGTTATATTCTTGTATATAGGAGCAGTATTATAGTAGTTATATTCTTGTATATAGGGGACAGTATTATAGTGGTTATATTCTTGTATATAGGGTCAGTAGTATAGTAGTTATATTCTTGTATATAGGGGGCAGTATTATAGTAGTTATATTCTTGTATATAGGGACAGTATTATACTAGTTATATTCTTGTATATAGGAGCAGTATTATAGTAGTTATATTCTTGTATATAGGGGCAGTATTATAGTAGTTATATTCTTGTATATAGGAGCAGTATTATAGTAGTTATATTCTTGTATATAGGGACAGTATTATAGTAGTTATATTCTTGTATATAGGGGCAGTATTATAGTAGTTATATTCTTGTATATAGGGGGCAGTATTATAGTAGTTATATTCCTGTATATAGCAGCAGTATTATAGTAGTTATTTTCTTGTATATAGGAGCAGTATTATAGTAGTTATATTCTTGTATATAGGGGGCAGTATTATAGTAGTTATATTCCTGTATATAGGGGGCAGTATTATAGTAGTTATATTCTTGTATATAGGAGCAGTATTATAGTAGTTATATTCTTGTATATAGGGTCAGTATTATAGTAGTTATATTCTTGTATATAGGGGGCAGTATTATAGTAGTTATATTCTTGTATATAGGGGCAGTATTATAGTAGTTATATTCTTGTATATAGGAGCAGTAGTATAGTAGTTATATTCTTGTATATAGGGGGCAGTATTATAGTAGTTATATTCCTGTATATAGCAGCAGTATTATAGTAGTTATTTTCTTGTATATAGGGGCAGTATTATAGTAGTTATATTCTTGTATATAGGAGCAGTATTATAGTAGTTATATTCTTGTATATAGGGGCAGTATTATAGTAGTTATATTCTTGTATATAGGGGGCATTATTATAGTAGTTATATTCTTATATATAGGGGGCAGTATTATAGTAGTTATATTCCTGTATATAGGGGCAGTATTATAGTAGTTATATTCTTGTATATAGGGGGCAGTATTATAGTAGTTATATTCTTGTATATAGGAGCAGTATTATAGTAATTATATTCTTGTATATAGGGGCAGTATTATAGTAGTTATATTCCTGTATATAGGGGCAGTATTATAGTAGTTATATTCTTGTATATAGGAGCAGTATTATAGTAATTATATTCTTGTATATAGGGGCAGTATTATAGTGGTTATATTCTTGTATATAGGGGGCAGTATTATAGTAGTTATATTCTTGTATATAGGGGGCAGTGTTATAGTAGTTATATTCTTGTATATAGGAGCAGTATTATAGTAGTTATATTCTTGTATATAGGAGCAGTATTATAGTAGTTATATTCTTGTATATAGGGGGCAGTATTATAGTAGTTATATTCTTGTATATAGGGGGCAGTATTATAGTAATTATATTCTTGTACATAGGGGCAGTATTATAGTAGTTATATTCTTGTATATAGGAGCAGTATTATAGTAATTATATTCTTGTATATAGAGGGCAGTATTATAGTAGTTATATTCTTGTATATAGGGGGCAGTATTATAGTAGTTATATTCTTGTATATAGGGAGCAGAATTATAGAGGTTTTATATTTGTACATAGGGGCATTATTGTAATAGTTATAGTCTTGTATGTAGTGGGCAATATTAGAGTAGTTATGTGATTTGAGCCAAAAACATTAGTAAGTTTAGAAACTACTGTGTGCAATTGCTTATATATGCAGACTAATACTTGCTGTGACATTCCACCTTTGTATAGCCACACTAGTGGTGCCCGGATCTTACGTGGTAGACAAATACAAAGAATGACTGATGTAGGCACCAGCTATATCATTGATTTACCATCATTCAGTATTGCGCAGTGTCAGTAGCAGTTGCCCTGACGGCTGGAACCACTGTTCTTTTTACAGGCTCATGGTATTGTGTTGATCACTGTGGTTATTACTTTTCAAACCCATAGTTATAAATGTTGCACAGTTCTTTTTTCACCTCTCGGTATACTATATAAACTAACATAATGGTGGCACCTTAGGAAACAGTCATAGAATAATTCAGTCTAATTTAAAGGGCATTCATAAACCAGCAGATTCTTAGGTCTTTGATTAATTTAAGTCGACATATAATAATGAGCAATAATATATATTAGAAAAGATTAATGATCATCCAGCTTTTCCAGAAAAATATTACATGAACATCAAAAATTGCAACAAGTTAATAATATTATAATCCAATCAGTTCTGATCCTGTCTGGATATTATCAATATGATAAGTTATAAGATAACCTCTCACCCAAACAATTCCTAAGACCGAAGACACCGGAGACGAGGCAGGGGAGACATTCTATACTGTGCTTTGCCATCTGAAGATCCTGAGTGATATTGTGTTAGTGGGGGATACATTGATCTTCCTCGGACAGCTCTCATCTCTCACCTCTTTCTCCACGTTTCAGAGGATTTGATTTTTAGTAATGCAGCAGATAATTATACTTGAGCTGCAGATAGAGGCCGGTGCTATGTCTTAGGCCTTATTCACACGGACATCTCCGTTTTGCGCGCGCAAAAGTTCCGTGTGGCATCAGCATATGATTTTTTTCGTGCAGCCAGCATCATGATGACACTCTGGTTTTATGTTCACGTGGTGCTTTTCTGTTTTCATTCATTGTTTTTACTACTGTTGCGCGAATCACGCGCGACACCCGGAAGTGCTTCCGTGTGCCAAGTGCGGTTTGCACGCACCCATTCACTTCAATGGGTGCGTGCAGCGCGGAACACGGGCAAATATAGAACATGTCATGAGTTTCACGCAGCGCACGTACGCTGCGTGAAATTGACTGACAGTCTGAACGGCTCCATTCACTAACATAGGTCCGTGCGACGCGCGTGATTTCCACGAGCGTAGCACGGACGTATTATACGTTCGTGTGAATAAGGTCTTATATCGAGACAAACCAAGAAAAGGAGTGTGTATTGTGCACTGCAGGGACGGATGTAGACAACTGTGGGCCCCTGTGCATAAACAGCTTGAGGGCCCCATTCCACCAGCATGCCTGCAAATTACATCTTCTAATATTTAATACAGATGGATAGTGATCAAATTCTTTTTTAGTGAAGGGGTTTATGTCTGGTGGTCTAGGGCAGTGAAAGTGTTTATGATTACATCCCTTGTTGTCTAGGGTAGTGAATGGGTTAATTTTCAGATGCCTGGTGGTCAAGGGGTTTATAGTTACCTCCCTGTTGGTCTAGGACAGTAAAGGTGTTTATGGTTATGTCCCTGGTGGTCTAGGGCAGTGAAGGGGTTTATAATTATATCCCTAATGGTCTAAAGCAGTAAAGGAGTAGATGGGCACAGCCCTAGTAGTCTAGGGCAATGATGAGGTTTATTGTTATATTCCTGGTGGTCTTAGGTAGGGAAGTTGTTTGTGGTTAGATCCCTGGTGGTCTAGAGCAGGGAAGGGTTTTAAGCTATATCCTTGTGGTCTAGGGCAGTGAACGGGTTTATAGTTATCTCCCTGGTGGTCTAGGGCAGTGACTGGATTTTACAGCTATATCCCTGGTGGTTTAGGGCCGTGAAGGGGTTTATAGTTATATCCCTGGTGGTCTAGGGTAGTGACTGGATTTTATAGCTATATCCCTAGTGGTCTAGGGCAGTGAAGGGGTTTATAGTTATATTCCTGGTGGTCTAGGGCAGTAAAGGGGTTTATGGTTACAATCCCTGATGCTCTAGGGCAGAGAAGGGGTTAATAATAACATTATCTAACTTGGATGATGCAGTTTCTGTGTACTCTATGTGAGACCCATAGAGACTGTGAGGTAGGGAAGGGGATGAGAGATGCATTATACTTGATTTAAACCCCCTGTGACCAGTGTGGGTCCCCTGCCCTCTCTGGGCCCCTGTGCAGCTAAACAGGCTGCACAGTTTACATTTTCGCCCCAGCCGCCCTTGCTACAATGCGTCCACCCCAATCCCAAATGCAAAACCCGCATAATGAATTAGTCATTACATTAATAGTATCAAACTCCCCAATCCCCATATAGAGCTGTCCCAGCCACAGTAACATTGTAACCTCTGTACAGACACTGAACAAGCAGGGGATGCTGATAGAAAAATTGTGACTGTGGCTTTGGATTATGACACAGGCTGCGACTCAGGAGCAGAGATAAGAAAAGATAAGTAATGTCATGTATTTATAGCATAAAACCTAATTGAGATCAGATGTTAATGAGCCACAGACAGGTAAAACAGCTGACCCCTCCCCCACACCTACTAATAATAGTCCCATGGTCCATGTTCTTCCTCAGGGACTGGCACCAGTAAATGCTATTTAGCGAGCTCATGGCCCTCACATATAGCTGGGTCTCTCTCAATTACCTCGTGTCTCTCCATAGAATAGGAGATATGTCAAGGTAGTTGTAATTGAAACCATTAGGGTATGTTCACACGGCCAAATTTCAGACGTATACGAGGCGTATTATGCCTCGTTTTACGTCTGAAAATACGGCTCCAATACGTCGGCAAACATCTGCCCATTCATTTGAATGGGTTTGCCGACGTACTGTGCAGACGACCTGTTATTTACGTGTCGTCGTTTGACAGCTGTCAAACGACGACGCGTAAAAATACAGCCTCGTCAAAAGAAGTGCAGGACACTTATATACATTATATGCAGGACACTTATATACATTATATGCAGGACACTTATATACATTATATGCAGGACACTTCTTTCAGACGTTTTTGGAGCTGTTTTCTCATAGACTCCAATGAAAACAACTCCAAAAACGAGTTGGTAAAAAAACGAGTTGGTAAAAATGCGAGTTGGTAAAAAAACGTCTGAAAAGCAGGGTCTGTTTTCCCTTGAAAACAGCTCTGGATTTTCAGACGTTTTGGTTGACTACGTGTGAACATACCCTCAAAGTGCCGCATGTGTGTTCTATAGTGTGAGTGGTAAAGACGGATGGGGGATGGGTAGTGACTGTTAATAAAGTGTTAATAATAGATGTGGATCCTGTCATATATTACATGACGTGAGATATAATATGAATCTAGTCCTGTTTTGAACCATATAATGAAACCTCTATTCACCATCTCCATATGTAACCACAAGATAGATACATGATGCTTCATGTGATAACCGGATTGCCATAGGTCATATTATTGCGCCAACCGTATTATTTTCTGGGTCCCCTTAACCTTTCGTTGCCTTAGAGTTCTGAAGGTTTATGTACCGATACTTCACTGGAAACAGTTCTGCGGACTTAGTAACGATTCTTGCATCGTGTGATACTGCAGCTTGGAATCGTGTCAGGCCGCACACTTGTGAGTCCTCGCTAGCTGTAATTTTCAATTGTTTGCGGCGAGAAGTAAGAAGTGGCCACCTGACACGATTCTGATGCTTTGATCAGGAGCGTGAAATTAGGAGACCCAGAATCTTACTGTCAGGTAGCGGGATTATTGTACGCCTGATCCGATTAGATGGCTCAACTAAAGAAATTGAATTAGCTGCAGTTACTGGGAGGTTTTAGTGGTAAAGTTAAAAATAGACGCAACGCCGTTCTTATGTGTCCGACCGTCACATCTACCAAACGCGCGTCACAGGGATTTACCATTACACCAGCTGCAGAAAAAATTGTACTAATTGGTACTAAATCAATGATTGCAATTTCGCCCTCCTTCAATCTGCCGATACTTCTCTATAATGTTAATCAAATTGTTTCCAAAAGTAACAAAACGTTGAACTCCACTATGGGATATTCCAATTTTATGTAGCATCACTTATAATAAAAGCTGTTGCCATCTAAAGAATGCTGCCATATTATACAGTCAAAAGGTGGCAACATAATGTACATAAATAATACTGACATACGGTTCCCAGGGAGCCCACTTTATATTCTCATATGGTGCCCAAATAATACTAACATAAGTCAGGACTTGCTGACACACACATACGCACAATGACTCCGTGTTGGCATTCACATATACGCACACTCATAACATACAAGCACGCACACTCTCTTGATACATGGGTACATATGTCCATTTGGTCTCCATCCCTTGTAGGTGAGAAGGACAGCATGACCCTCTGCCTGGTTCTTCTCCCTGTGATTGCTAACATTGTATCACCTGTGGATAGTGGCCCCTTCTCCATGGGCTCCATAACAGCTACATAGGATGCCTCTATGGTATGTACGCCCTAGTGGGGGGCCATATATGAACCCACCAGATCTTTATGCTCATGTGGAGACTGGGGGATGTCACTCACAATGAAGAGAAGCACTGGAAGCACCTACCCAACTACCCACCTACCCACCTCCCACCACCAGCAGTTCCAGTCCTGGCTGCAAGAAGAAGAAAAAGGGAGTCCAAGAGGCTGAATATGTTTTGTATCCCAGCGGGATTAAATTAGTCCTTTTTTTTTGTGCTTTCTACATATAAATGGGTTATTTGATAATGAAATATGACCTTCAGTTATATCTACGATGACATTGAAAATCAGGACCTCCATATGAGCCGTCCCAGCATCCTCTGCTCCGTGGTATCTAAACGACCCTGACTGAGATCAATACCCGATAACGAACATTATATAATTTACTTCCCTGTGACCTTTCTATTTCTATTTCCTTTCAATAATTAGACCGAATATT
Organism: Rhinoderma darwinii; assembly: GCF_050947455.1. Classification (NCBI taxonomy): domain Eukaryota; kingdom Metazoa; phylum Chordata; class Amphibia; order Anura; family Rhinodermatidae; genus Rhinoderma; species Rhinoderma darwinii. The sequence goes on from NC_134694.1 coordinate 122,586,314, forward strand.
AAATTAAGGGCTGGATATATCTGAGGACAAGAATCTAATTACGAGGATCTGATATTTTTTGTTACATGTTACCAGAGGCAGAGTAAATCAATGCCTGGAAGAACATTGATCACGGCTTCATTCAGCACGGTGGTAATTAAATGACTCATTTGCATACTTGTATGAGGAGTCTGGAGTAATCACAATAAATAAGGAAACGAATCTCCGTCATGTGGAAGATTATTAGAAATCTGAGGACTGATTAATGGACAATAGACTGAGCTGGAAAAACAAGGGAGAGGATCAGGTTCAGGCGCCAAGTCTCGTCTACTCGATACGCCCCTCTCTGGAAAAGACTCGCCACGTAGTAATAGAGTATTGATAAAGTAGCGGCACCCACTTAAAGGACATGTCCATTTTTCCTTTAAAGGGGTTTTCCACTACCGGACAACTGATGATCTATCCGCCGGATAGCTCGTCAGTATATGATCTGTGGGGCTCTGACACCCGAACCCGCAGCCTGCGGGCACCAGATGTCCTTGCACATTATGCAGTGAACGAAGTCGGAAGCAGATGGCTCCGTACACTGCATAGCGGCCGTGCTGCAGAACTTCAGCTCTGCTCCTATTCACTTGAATACTGCAGCTCGGCCACTATTGCATGACATCTGCTTCTGGCATGGACGCCCGGTGCCCGAAGGCAGCTGGAGCAGCTGATCGGTGGGGGGTCCGGGTGTTGGACACGCACCGATCATATACGGAGGTACAATCCGGTGGATAGATCATCAGTTGTCCTTTAGTGGAAAACCCCTTTAACTCATTTCATGCATTTTTTTTATTTTTCATTGTATTGTATTACCAGTTATTAGTTTTCCAGTCCTCAGTTTTAAAGATTTGTCTCTTTTAACAAATTACAACCTAACGCCTTCCTCTACTTGTTTATTAGTCAGGATTAGATACATCGGCTCAGCAGCACATTGTCCATCAAGATACTTTATAATGAAATTCAGTAACATTTTATAACGGGGAAAGTAGTGCTGCGTAGTTATCTAAGACAATATCCCATAAATGTTAGATACGCAGATGAGCCGGCGGTATGACACATGCTAGGCTTAGGTACAGCAGCTCAGTAGACAGTATCACACATGATAGGCTGAGATACACAGATCAGCACAGAGTAGCAAAGATAACAGGTTTAGCTAATTCAGCACAGCAGACAGTATCCCACATGATAGGCTCAGATACACAGGTCAGTAAACAGTATCACACATGATAGGCTTAGATACAGCAGTTCAGCAAACAGTATCACACATGGTAGGCTTAGATACAGCAGTTCAGAAAACAGTATCACACATGGTAGGTTTAGATACATCAGCTCAGCATAAAGTATCACATATGAAAGGATTAGATAGAGCGGCTCAGTAATACAGTATTACACATGATAGATTTAGATACATGGCTCAGTAGACAGTATCACACATGGTAGGATTAGATATACAGATCAGCAGACAGTATCACACATGATAGGATTAGATACAGCGGCTCAGCAGACAGTGTCACACATGATAGGATTAGATACAGCAGCTCAGCAGACAGTATCACACATGGTAGGATTAGATATACAGATCAGCAGACAGTATCACACATGATAGGATTAGATACAGCGGCTCAGCAGACAGTGTCACACATGATAGGATTAGATACAGCGGCTCAGCAGACAGTATCACACATTAAAGGCTTATAAACACAGGTTTAGCAGAAAGTATCACACATGATAGGATTAGATACATACTGAGTTACATACTTACATGGCTCAGTAACACAAGTGTTACAAATGATAGGATTAGATACTTTTCTCAACAAAAAGTATCACACATGATAGGTTTAGATACACAGCTCAGTAGACAGTATCACACATGATAGGTTTAGATACACAGCTCAGTAGACAGTATCACACATGATAGCTTTAGATATACTGCTCAGCTGACGCTATCACACATTATAGGCTTAGATACAGCATCTCTGCAGCACACAGTCCCTGAAAAATAATACTGAAATTCAGCAACATTACATGATGGGGAATGTGGTGCTCTGTCCATCTCTGAGACTGTATCACCCATAATAGGCTTAGATACTCTATGTTCTTCATACATGGAATATGAGCCTATCACATACTTCCCCTTACACCTAATAAATTCATGCATGTACCATGTGAACACTGAACATAATTGCTCCATCTCTTCCAGAGCGAGACCTTCTGTTTGACGCCCATAAATCAGCCATCCCATAAAACCAAAATTCATTAGCTGTTCGGATCCTTTCTTCAATTCTTTACTAATGCGGCGGTAATAAAACCTGCCCGTGACACAGGCCGAGGCAGCACAATGGGACCTTTCTCATTTCTGAGAGCACACAAGTTGCAATTTAATTAGAACCAGGATATAAGACAATGTCCCCGGGCTGCACCGAGCGTTTCCTAAATCCAGATTTCCGAACGTGACGTTGTCCCACCGCAATGTCTCCCATTGCCTAAATCCCTCCAGTCATTTATAATAGGCTGTTGTTTTATGTGAATTCTCAGTCAGCTATGTAAGATCACTATGAAATAATGCAGCCCAGGCCATTCGGATATTCTGATGTATTACCCCATAAAATAGAACGACACACCCAACACTTTCATTGAGACTTCAAACCTGAAGAATTCAGCTCTTGATGCAAGAAATAAATAAAGAACACTAAATATGTCCTTGAGTCGTCCTTCTCTCAGGTTGTTAAAAATTAGATTCTGCCGTTTCTTTATTATTTGACAACCAATATGGCCACCATTACAGTTCCTACTGGGTTGTCACCCAAAACAAGACAGGTTTGCTCATAGGCTAAGGGTGGAGATCCTGGAATCTGAACCAGGACTATCTAACGGTCGTATATAGTCCTGTCTCAGAGGCGTAGCTAGGAAGGCTGGTGCAGCATGTGTTCCGGTTACTGTATCCCAGGGTGGCACCAACAAGCCACTCTGCCTTGACCAGGGTATTTATAGCACTAGTCCAGTATGTAAAGTCCCAAGTGAAGGAAAGCCCAGCATTGTGGGCAGCCAGGACCCAGGGGTAACATTTACTCCCTCCTCCATGACTTTGCTACTAGATTTGCTGCTTTTCAATGAAGACTCCCCAAAGGGCTTGAACAGTCAATAGTCATCCCAACTTTCCACCCTATGAGCCTAGGATGTCCTTTTTTTCTATGGGCGGTGTGTTGGCCTAAACGAACACAAAGAGAAGGGGGCTTTGTATACTTCTGCTCAATTCTACAAAATACTCCAAACCATTAAAATAAATTCTCCGTCCTCAACTCTAGCATTGGTTTGGTGGTGAGCTCCTCAGAGGACACAGAGACCTCATCTTCACATTGAGCACAATGAGCCACATTCTCTCCTCTCAACCCCGGACAATTACTTATCCTTTCAAAACGCCATCTTAACATTTATCAAGTCTAAATGTTTCTTGTACCCGTACAAAATTGAAGAAAAACTGCAATAAATCAACTTTTTGCAACTTTTTTTTTTTGTTCTAGGTTCAAAGATTCAATTTGTTATCTGTCCAAGCTTTGTAGGGTTGAGACTTTTTGAATAGGTGCCGCATCTTTATGATTTATCCTCTGCATTGTACTGGTGAGTTCCTTAAATAGTACCGTGAGAGTTCTCAACAGGAATCCGCAAATGATTAAATGTTTTACAAAGGCGAAAACCCTCACGGGACATGTCCACTCGGAGACACATACTGGCGAAGACATTTTTACACTTGAAAGCTCTCGAATGACATTCTTCAGAAGCCGAGGGAAACATTTTGTCCAACTTCAACTGAATTTTAAAGTTATTTCATCCAACTGGGAAAAATTATGAGAGTCTAAACTCATAGGGAGAAATGCTTTTGTTGGCTCCCGATGGAAGCCGCGTGAGGATGCATTTTTAATCACTAGAGCCAATTTTATTCCAACTGGGTCATCTGCAAAAAATTCACCCAGTCGTCTGTCCCTTAAGTTTTCATTGTTTTTCTTTGCCTTTCATCTTCACTGCATAAAATATTAAAATATTAGTGGGTAATTGGTTTTACTCAAAGAAATCCATCAAAGAAAATCCATGGGTGGGATTCACTAAAGGTTGGAAAGTCACCATGGGATGCAGATTGGAATTTTACATGAACATACGGCATCGCAACACGTAGACATTTTACTAAAATGCAACATAGTCTGTCCAGGAAATCTTAGGCAATCATCCGAATGATTGACCAAATTTCCTGTATACACAAAGAGATGTTAGTCACTGTATTTGGAGGGGGGGGGGGCAGGACTCACAGGCTCTCTCTAGTGAAGGTGTTTTCAAGCCGAAAGCATTTTTCACCTATCCACTGGATAGGTGATAAATTCTAGATCAGTGGGGGTCCAACCGCTGGGACCTCAACCGATCACCAAAACAGAAGTCCCTGTTGCTCCCAGCTGTAATGTATTTCGTACATTTTATTTTAAGATATATTTTTCCATATCCTGTGTAGGCAGATAATAGGATATTATGTTATTACATCCCCCACATGAGTGTCCGTCTGTGTACAGCTTGGTTAGGCATCAGGGTTTTGCTGTCTGTACCTTTGTAGTGGTTGGGAAGCAGAAACCACAGACATGTTCTATAAGTGGACAGGGAAAGCAAGACTCACAGGCTTTTTCTATAGGTGGACAGGGAAAGCAGGACTCACAGACTTTATGAGTGGGTGGGGGTAGAAGGACTCATAGACTTTCTTTATGAGTGGGTGGGGGTAGAAGGACTCACAGGCTTTCTCTATGAGTGGGTGAGGGAAGCAGGAGTCACAGGTTTTCTCTATGGGTTGGTGGGGGTAGCAGGACTCTCAGGCTCTCTCTGTCCCTTTAAGAAATGTTAACATATTTTGATTACGTGAACTCAAAAGAACTTGATCTACACTCAAAGGGGGAGATTTACATAGTAAAATTAACCGGAATTTCAGCCTAAATTTCGCTACGAAACTGTTGTACATGCCGTGCGCCATATTTATTATGTGTTTTAGACAATTGACACATTTACACCTGACTAGACAGCTTTAAAAAGTATCTAGAAAAAGGGGCATTGCCAAGAGGAGCAGTAAAATGCGGCAGATTTATTGATGGCGTGTACCAGTATTCTCGTGGAAAATATTGGTGTAAAGTGCGCCAGACATAAAGCGTCTAACACGTCCAGCAAGATGCCACTCATTTTTTATACAGCGTGCGCCACTGTGATTAATTTGCCGCAGTTTCTGCATTTCTGATCTAGTTTTATCAGGTCTAACTGTACAAATAAATCTCCCCCACAGTTTTTACTGAGTGCAATGTGTTAAAGGGGGTCTTCCAGGACTATAATACTGATGGTCTATCCTTAGGGTATGCTATCAATGTCAGATCATGGGGGGGGGGGGGGGTCGGCCTCCTGGCACCTCCGCTGATCAGCTGACTGAAGGAGTCATGACGCTCCAGCAAGCGCTGTGCCTGGTAAACAATGAAGAGGATGCGGCGCCCCTTCATTCTGCGGATCAGCTATAGGATAGGCTGTCAATATTATAGTGCCAGTCAAGCAATGACAACAATAAAGTACTGTAATACATAGTGATGTTCTTCTAAGCGACCAACTATAAGAAGAGGAAAGGAGGCGAGTGGAGGATGGGGGACTGTCGATCTATCTGACTGCCACCGGAATCTGAACAATTCAAAGCAATTAAACCGCATTGATGTCATATCCATATAATACTCCGCAGAACAAAACAAAAAGTTACATTTAATTGTATCATTTGGTCCATGAATATGGAATCAAGAACGCGACTGACGGAATTATCAACATTCTATTCGCATCTGCTCGGGTATTGTCACTTTTTTTTCCTCCTTGCGTTGTGTAAATCCGAAACATCTGTATTAACAATCCTGCAAATGACGCTCAAGTTTTCACTCGGTGACAATAAATTAGTCTTTTAGTGTCGATGGGTTTTGTTTCCTATGAATTTTAACAACTTGTGTCAGTCCTGAGCCGCAGCCAAAATGACTTTCCGTAAGAGGATTTGCTGCAGATGTTGGGGGATTGGGAACAGCTGTACGGACGCTTATTTGACACAAATTTGGTTCCTTAAAAGGCGGCGCATTGTCTGATAAGCAATCCATAACGCCGGTTTTGTTGGAGTCAACAAATAATTTTGGCTCCTTCTCTATAAACATTATTTACGCTCAAACATTGAAAAACTGAATTAGTTTTTCTGTTTCCTCGGCGCTAAGCTTTATCTGCATATGGCTCCGCCGCTGTATTATAAAACTTCAATCTCCACAATCCTCTGAATAGCATTTAAGCTTCTGAAAGAAATTGACATATGTCTCCAGATGACACGGGGCCTTAGTCAGCGAAAAGTTTAACACCGAACATTCGGAGCTGCGTCAAGGGATTGGGGAAAATTTTACTTTTTATGCTTCAAAGTTTCTATGCGGATGATAATAAGTATCTATAGGAAGGTGTGAATTGTAGATAGTAAATGGGACACAAATAATCTATCTATCTATCTATCTATCTATCTATCTATCTATCTATCTATCTATCTATCTAGGAGCGTAGTTAGGGGGGGGCAGGCGGGGCACAACTGAGAGGGAAGGTGGGGGTGCCAGGACCGCACCGTCCATGACCGCGGCCTGCTGCTTCTCTGAGGGGGCAGTGGCGGCACTGAAACCAGCCACTGCCACCCTCTCCTGCACTTTAGGCGATGAATGGCTGGGTACGATCCGTGCCCGGCCATTCAGCGCCAGTCAACGACTCAAGCAACGAAATTACTTCTGTGCGCTATTTGCGTCTTTGAAAGGTGCTGATTGGCAGGGCTGAATGACTTGCCCTGTCAATCAGCGCCTTTCAACGACGCAAGCGTCGCGAGGACATTATCCCCAGCAGACCTGCTAAGAAGAGAGCAGGTCTGTATTGCCACCGGACGGCGCAGGGAATGGGATTAAGGGGAGTATGTAAAGTTTATTTTTTTATCCTAATAAAAACGTGGGTGACATTATCTATAGGGCGGGGGCTCTATCTACAGTGGGGGCTATATACAGGGGGGCTCTATCTACAGAGCTCGGCTCTATGGGGGCTATATACAGAGGTCAGCTCCATCTACAGGGTGGGCTATATACAGAGGTCGGCTCTATCTACAGGGGGGCTATATACAGGGGTGGGCAATATGTGGTGCACTATAGGGGGAGCTATTAGTGAGGCACTATCTACAGTGATGGGCTATATGTTGGACACTATATACAGGGGTGGGCTATATCTACAGGGGTAGGCTATATATGGAGCACTATAGGGTTAACTTTATGTGAGGCACTATATACAGGGGTGGGCTATATGTGGTTCTGGTGTTGTATATATGTAATGAGCTTTGTTCTGGTGTTGTATATATGTACGGAGCTTTGTTCTGGTGCTGTTTATATGTAATGAGCTTGGTTCTGGTGTTGTATATATGTAATGAGCTTGGTTCTGATGCTGTATATATGTAATGAGCTTGGTTCTAGTGCTGTATGTATGTACTGAGCTTGGTCATGATGCTGTGTATATGTAATGAGCTTGGTTCTGGTGTTGTATATATGTAATGAGCTTTGTTCTGGTGTTGTATATATGTACTGAGCTTTGTTCTGCTGCTGTATATATGTACAGAGCTTTGTTCTGGTGCTGTATATATGTACTGAGCTTGGTTCTGATGCTGTGTATATGTAATGAGCTTGGTTCTGGTGTTGTATATATGTAATGAGCTTCGTTCTGGTGTTGTATATATGTAATGAGCTTGGTTCTGGTGTTGTATATATGTAATGAGCTTCGTTCTGATGCTGTATATATGTAATGAGCTTGGTTCTGATGCTGTATATATGTAATGAGCTTGGTTCTAGTGCTGTATGTATGTTCTGAGCTTGGTTCTGATGCTGTGTATATGTAATGAGCTTGACTCTGGTGTTGTATATATGTAATGCGCTTTTTTCTGGTGTTGTATGTATGTACTGAGCTTTGTTCTGGTGCTGTATATATGTACTGAGCTTTGTTCTGGTGCTGTATATATGTACAGAGCTTTGTTCTGGTGCTGTATATATGTAACGAGCTTGGTTCTGGTGTTTTATATAGAACTATATTGCTTGTAAAATGTACAAATGGTTTTATGCTCGAGTTACATAAAAACTATTTGGGAAAAAAATGACACCTCATTGATTGTTAGGGAAAACATACATGGCAAGGGGGAAGGAGATATTGGGAATGAGGTTTAGGGGGGAGCAAACAATCTTTGCCCAGGGTGCTGGAGAACCTAGCTATGCCTCTGATCTATCTATCTATCTATCTATCTATCTATCTATCTATCTATCTATCTATCTATCTATCTATCTATCTATCTATCGTCATATTTATCTACTAACAAGAATAGTGAACATACAGAATTTCTGCAGATTTTTTTTCCTGGTTTGATTTGATATCGGACCCCCATGATATAAATAAATACCGTTACTCACTGAGCCACATATGGTCTACAAATGTAGCAGAGCTGAATTTGTCATTTAAATATTTAGGCTTAAATCTCTCGTGGGCCACTTTACATATAGAGATTTATCAATATAGTCATAGGATGCATCAGTTTAAAAGATGGAAAAAACATACAATATTTTGATAAAAATGGTTCATGTGACGTGATAAATTTGGTGCAACCTGCTAAGTACAGTAGAATAGACAATCCTCCACCCCATTGCTGCTGGACATATAAGCATTTATGGTCATATGGCGCATTTTATGATTTTTCTTTGTCACGTTACTTTTTCAAGCTACTTTCATAACAGTTGAAATACTGTAAGTGTAAAAATGTATAACATATCTATTTGCCGCACGCCATGGACTATTCTTTTCTGGTGCAATTTATGACAGAATTCTGGCACATTTAGTAAAATTTTCTCCACAATAGGTTTAACTGCAGTCCCATGTAAAACCCAGAAAGAAAGGATATAATGAGCATATTATCTATATCTTTTATTCCGGGAAAGGACCAAAGTCTGTACTTGGGGCCCAGATCACAGCAAGCTGCAGCCTTGTTTAACGTGTTTGAGCCGATCTTGTAATTATGACAGAACCTGGCGACGGCCGGACGCAACATAACCGCATGCGACACATTAAATGGAAACATCAGAAGGATTTCACCCGGGGCAATTAGTTTGATTTGACTCTTTGTTGTTATGTAAGAGATGCACATTGAGATGCATTAGGATCAGCTAAAAGCCGGAAAGGACGGGAAAATGGATTGAATGAGAAAGAAATTTATTACTAAAAGATTTTTGCCGCAGGCAGATGAAGCCGCAGCGAAGGCTCCGACCGGGAACCAGACCTAAAAAGTTCAGCAAGAATTGAAAGTTATACTGATTATAGGAATAAAGTTTTTGTGTTTTTAGCGGCAGCTACGAGACATGTAACTTCTATGTTATAATCTACATCTATAGAACACCTGGATTGAAATGAATTTCATGGTTTAGAGATAATGCTAGGCTTTGCTTCGCCTGGGTCAGAGGCTCAGTTTGTTGAGGCAAAGTGGCAGCACCCTCATACCCAGCACCTGGGGCACATGTCCCGGTATCCGTTCACTAGTTTCATCCTTTCATGGTCTATCAGAAGCTGAACACTGTAATACTCGAAAGATGTAGCAGGGCTTCATATATCTAACAATAGATAATGAAGTATATGCTGCCTGCAGTCCTATGTAACACCGCAAATAACACAGTGATAACTCCCTGAGAACAGACAATGAAGTCGTTTTACCTGCAGTCCTATGTAACACCACAGATGACACACAGTGATAACTCTAGGAATACAGGTAATGTATCATGTTGTCACGTTGTTCATGACACGTGTTAACTGCAGTCCTATGTAACACCGCAGATAACACAGTGATAATGCTCTGTGTACAGATAATGCAGTAGGTGTTACTTGCAGTCCTATGTAGCACCCCATATAATACACAGTGATGAGTCTCTGAGTACAGATAATGTGGTAGATGTTACCTGCAGTCCTATGTAACACCACATATAACACACAGTGATAACTCCCAGAGTACAGATAATGTAGTAGTGTTACCTGCAGTCCTATGTAACACCACAGATAACACACAGTGATAACTCTCTGAGTACAGATAATGTAGTAGTGATACCTGCAGTCCTATGTAACACCACAGATAACACACAGTGATAACTCTCTGAGTACAGATAATGTAGTAGATGTTACCTGCAGTCCTATGTAACGCCACAGATAACACAGTGAAAACTCTCTGAGTACAGATAATGTAGTAGTGTTATCTGCAGTCCTATGTAACACCCCAGATAGCACAGTGATAACTCTCTGAGTATAGATAATGTAGTAGATGTTACCTGCAGTCCTATGTAACACCACAGATAACACAGTGATAACTCTCTGAGTACAGATAATATAGTAGATGTTACCTGCAGTCCTATGTAACACCACAGATAACACAGTGATAACTCTCTGAGTACAGATAATGTAGTAGAAGTTGCCTGAAGTCCTATGTAACACCACAGATAACAGTGATACGTCTCGGAGTACAGATAATGTAGTAGATGTTTCCTGCAGTCCTATGTAAAACCATAGATACAGAGGGATAACTCCCTGAGTACAGATAATATAGTAGGTTTACCTGCAGTCCTAGGTAACACATTATAATATTATTGTATTATTGTTCTCTATTGCAAATTATATACAAATGAAATGTTCCAAAAATAAACTGTGTAGTAGAAATGTTGTGACCGTTCTTTACAGTATATGCTAATATGTAGGTGGAATGTGCGACAGGGAGAGTCACACCACATAACTTCATTTTCACTGTTTAGATAATTAGCCCGCTGTTTTTCGAAAATATCTCAAGAAATATTTTTGTAAATATCCAGGTGTAGAATTTACAGGAGAAATTATGGGATAATGTGCGTCCCCAAATAATCTGTGAGACCCCAAGAAAAAGCAGTGTAAATGGTCTACGTTACTGGAGTGGAGATGAGCAGAAATTTTACCAGGTGACAGATTCGTCAATCGCCATTTTTTATTCCTGAGCCGTACTTTATCTTCCAATGTCTTATATGAGGGAAATTAGTTCAGTTATGGGGAAAATAGCGACAATGTTGAGGAACCTGCCTGAACCAACAAACGTACTCACCAACAAACGTGCTCACCAACAAAAGTACACACCAACAAACGCGCTCACCAACAAACGCGCTCACCAACAAACGCACTCACCAACAAACGTGCACACCAACAAACGTGCTCAACAACAAACGTGCTCACCAACAAAAGTGTTCACCAACAAAAGTGCTCACCAACAAACGTGCTCACCAACAAACGTGATCACCAACAAACGTGCTCACCAACAAACGTGCACACCAACAAGCGTGCTCACCAACAAACGTGCTCACCAACAAACGTGCTCACCAACAAACGTGCTCACCAACAAACGTGCACACCAACAAACGTGCTCACCAACAAACGTGCTCACCAACAAACGTACACACCAAAAACGTGCTCACCAACAAACATACTCACCAACAAACGTGCACACCAACAAACGTGCTCACCAACAAACGTGCTCACCAACAAACGTGCTCACCAACAAACGTGCTCACCAACAAACGTGCTCACCAACAAACGTGCACACCAACAAACGTGCTCACCAACAAACGTGCTCACCAACAAACGTGCTCACCAACAAACGTGCTCACCAACAAACGTGCACACCAACAAACGTGCTCACCAACAAACGTGCTCACCAACAAACGTACACACCAAAAACGTGCTCACCAACAAACGTGCTCACCAACAAACGTGCTCACCAACAAACGTGCTCACCAACAAACGTGCTCACCAACAAACATACTCACCAACAAACGTGCACACCAACAAACGTGCTCACCAACAAACGTGCTCACCAACAAACGTGCTCACCAACAAACGTGCTCACCAACAAACGTGCTCACCAACAAACGTGCTCACCAACAAACGTGCACACCAACAAACGTGCTCACCAACAAACGTGCTCACCAACAAACGTGCTCACCAACAAACGTGCTCACCAACAAACGTGCTCACCAACAAACGTGCACACCAACAAACGTGCTCACCAACAAACGTGCTCACCAACAAACGTGCTCACCAACAAACGTACTCACCAACAAACGTGCACACCAAAAACGTGCTCACCAACAAATGTGCTCACCAACAAACGTGCTCACCAACAAACGTGCTCACCAACAAACGTGCTCACCAACAAACGTGCACACCAACAAACATACTCACCAACAAACGTGCACACCAACAAACGTGCTCACCAACAAACGTGCTCACCAACAAACGTGCTCACCAACAAAAGTGCTCACCAACAAACGTGCTCACCAACAAACGTACTCACCAACAAACGTGCACACCAAAAACGTGCTCACCAACAAATGTGCTCACCAACAAACGTGCTCACCAACAAACGTGCTCACCAACAAACGTGCTCACCAACAAACGTGCTCACCAACAAACATACTCACCAACAAACGTGCACACCAACAAACGTGCTCACCAACAAACGTGCTCACCAACAAACGTGCTCACCAACAAACGTGCTCACCAACAAACGTGCTCACCAACAAACGTGCTCACCAACAAACGTGCTCACCAACAAACGTGCTCACCAACAAACGTGCTCACCAACAAACGTGCTCACCAACAAACGTGCTCACCAACAAACATGCTCACCAACAAACGTGCACACCAACAAACGTGCTCACCAACAAACGTGCTCACCAACAAACGTGCTCACCAACAAACGTACTCACCAACAAACGTGCACACCAAAAACGTGCTCACCAACAAATGTGCTCACCAACAAACGTGCTCACCAACAAACGTGCTCACCAACAAACGTGCTCACCAACAAACGTGCACACCAACAAACGTGCTCACCAACAAACGTGCTCACCAACAAACATACTCACCAACAAACGTGCACACCAACAAACGTGCTCACCAACAAACGTGCTCACCAACAAACGTGCTCACCAACAAAAGTGCTCACCAACAAACGTGCTCACCAACAAACGTGCTCACCAACAAACGTGCTCACCAACAAACGTGCTCACCAACAAACGTCCTAATCTCTGGTGTTTTATTTTTGATCTTTTCACTTAGTTTTGCATTTATTTTCATTCCCTACAGTTTAGAAAAAAAAAACTACCAGGTTTCAGCCTGGAAACTGTCATCAAGCTGCTGTTGATGGATCTCATTATTTTTTTCCTGACTTTGGTACAATTATTTGTAAATACTCCAGGACAGGGTGGCTCGGTAACACAATGAATATCCAATGTTTTTTTTTAAATTGGCCATACTGTACACAGATCAATTTGCCTCCAATCAGACTAGTGTTCGGATATCAGAATGTTGGTTGTTAAAGGGAAAGGCTCTTGCTTTTTATCAGTTATTACGCTTGGGACCCCTTTATGAACCAGAACAGAGCTAAGGCGACTCGAGCTGCAGCAGGGGAAATTTCTGGCTGGCCTTGGCAAAAAACATCCGTTTGCAAGGGGTGTTAGGATCTGGACCCTTAGAAATCAGCTAATCGGGTGAGACAACTCCTTTAAGCCTTTGGGCATCATAAAACGTACATATTCCTTATGGACTCCTGATACATGCCCTGGGTGTTAAGATGTTAATAAGTTGGACCACAGCGGGAGTTAAGTTAATGATCCAATCTGACCCATGTCCTATTCACAGCATTATGAGCTCAAAATACTAGATAGATACACATTAGAAAAAAAGGTCAGTCAACAGCAGCACAATGATGGTTTCCAGGTGACAACAGGCATCCTATTCTATGCTGCAGAGAATAAAAATGTATGTAAAAATAGGGAAAACAGCAAAAAGTTTATAAAGACTTGACATTTGCTGATTATAGGGCTCAAGTAAGTCAAATTTAGAGTTCCACTTTAATGTCTCAAGCACATGACCGTAGGTGCATTAGGGGTCTTACATGTAGAATATTGAAGCAGACAATTGTCCAGTGTGAACCCAGCCTAACACGGACCCAAACTTGACCAAAAATGTTGCCTAATGTTACCTAATACATAATATTCTCTCACACTGGTTCTCGTTTTTCGTACCGCATGACGACATGACATCCTCAGCCGCGTCCTGGGATCTCCACCGACTAAAGATTTAAATTTTGTGTGTGTTTAATTCTTCATCATAAACATTGTCACTTTGTAGCTGTTAAATCTTGGGTTCCTTCAGGCACAGATACCCAGGAGCATAGAGTTTCAAAAAGATGCAAATTTGGAACGAGGGCATTCTGATTGTTAATGAGCATGTTTTATTTTAAAGGAAAAAAAATATATTTAATTTCATAAAATTAAATTAATGAGTCGAAGGTTCTGCTGACATTTATGCGGTGTCTTCATTTACGGAGCAGATTCACTCTCAGAAGTCAAACAAAACACAAAAAGGCGACATGATCGTTTAGAAGACCCCCTAAAATGTGTGCCCTTATATTTAGTGAGTTGTGATGTCCTTTCATAGTGGTGTAGTGTGGAGGGGGGGGGGGGCTGGGTGGCAGGGCATGTGCCGGGTATTTAGATGCAGGTCTGGGGTAATGAAGGAAATCTCTATCCCACGTGAAGGAAAGTCGGCTGTAAACCTGCTAACCCTCAGATACCGTACTAGGAAAATGTTCAGCTCTGAAACACTGAGGGAGATTTGCTAATACTGGTAGCGCTGGAATGGTGTGCCAGTGTAAATATATTCCCCCCAGGGTAAGAAGAGGCAGGAGTAGGGAAGGGTCACACTTTCATGCTCCTAGACAGCAGTAAGTTATTATTGGCCAGTCCTACATCATACCAGGCCATACTATACCAGACCATAGCATCCCATATTTTACCAAACTATTTCCATACCGTAACATTCTACATTATATATAAGCATTCTATACCCGACTATATCATACCAGAGCATCCCTTAGTATACCATACCAGAGTATTCTTTACTATACCAGAGTATTCTTTACTATACCATACCAGAGCCTTCTGTACTATACTATATCATACCAAAGCATTCTATACTATACTAGAGCATTCCATACTATACTATACTATATTACATCATTCCACCGATACCAGGGCATTCTATACTATATTATACCAGAGCATCCCATACTATACCATACCAGAGCATTCTATACTATACAAGAACATTCCATACTATACTATACTATATTACATCATTTCCACCCATACCAGAGCATTCTATACTATATTATACGAGAGAATTCCATACCATACCAGAGCATTCTATACTATACTACATCATTCCATCCCATACCATTCTATACAATACCAGACCATCCCATACTATACCAGAGCATTCCATACTATACTATACTATATTACATCATTTCCACCCATACCAGAGCATTCTATACTATATTATACCAGAGAATTCCATACCATACCAGAGCATTCTATACTATACTACATAATTCCATCCCATACCATTCTATACAATACCAGACCATCCCATACTATACCAGAGCATTCCATACTATACTATATCATACCAGAGCATTCTATACTATACTATATCATACCAGAGCATCCCATACTATACCATACCAGAGCCTTCTGTACTATACTATACTATATCATACCAAAGCATTCTATACTATACTAGAGCATTCCATACTATACTATACTATACTATACTATATTACATCATTCCACCGATACCAGGGCATTCTATACTATATTATACCAGAGCATCCCATACTATACCATACCAGAGCATTCTATACTATACAAGAACATTCCATACTATACTATACTATATTACATCATTTCCACCCATACCAGAGCATTCTATACTATATTATACCAGAGAATTCCATACCATACCAGAGCATTCTATACTATACTACATCATTCCATCCCATACCATTCTATACAATACCAGACCATCCCATACTATACCAGAGCATTCCATACTATACTATACTATATTACATCATTTCCACCCATACCAGAGTATTCTATACTATATTATACCAGAGAATTCCATACCATACCAGAGCATTCTATACTATACTACATCATTCCATCCCATACCATTCTATACAATACCAGACCATCCCATACTATACCAGAGCATTCCATACTATACTATACTATATTACATCATTTCCACCCATACCAGAGTATTCTATACTATATTATACCAGAGAATTCCATACCATACCAGAGCATTCTATACTATATTATACCAGAGAATTCCATACCATACCAGAGCATTCTATACTATATTATACCAGAGAATTCCATACCATACCAGAGCATTCTATACTATACTACATAATTCCATCCCATACCATTCTATACAATACCAGACCATCCCATACTATACCAGAGCATTCCATACTATACTATATCATACCAGAGCATCCCATACTATACCAGAGCATTCCATACAATACCAGAGCATTCTATACTATACTATACTATACTATACTATACTATACCAGAGCACCCCATCCCATACCAGAGCATTATATACTATACTATATCATACCAGAGCATCCCATCCCATACCAGAGCATTATATGTTATACTATATCACACCAGAGCATTCCATACTATACTATACTATACCAGAGGATCCCATCCCATACCAGAGCATTCTATACTATACCAGAACATCCCATATCACACCAGAGAAATCCATACTATACTATAATATATCATTCCATCCCATACCAGAGCATTCTATACTATACCATACCATAGTATTCCATACCATATTATAATTTACCATAGCATTCCATACTATACTATACCATATTATACTATAGAATTCCATACCATACCAGAGCATTCCATACTAAACCATACCATATTATACTATAGAATTCCATACCATACCAGAGCATTCCATACTAAACCATACCATATTATACTATAGAATTCCATACCATACAAGAGCATTTCATACTATACCATACCATATTATAATATTCCAGAGCATTCCATACTAAACCATACTAGAGCATTGCATTCTATAACATACATACTATACCATATCAGAGCATTCCATACTATACCAGATAATTCTATACTATACTATACTATACTATACTATACTATACACTATACTATACTATACCATTTGATACTATACCAGAGCATTTCATACCATGCCAGATAATTCCATACTATGCCATAGCATTCCATAACATACTATACAGCATTCCATACTATACCATATTATATTATACAAGAGCATTCCATATGATACTATATTATACTACACCAGAGAATTCCATACCATACAGCATTCAATACCATACCAGAGCATTCCATACTATACTATGCCATACTATTCTATACCGTACTATACCAGAGCAAAGCATTCCATACTGTACCATACCTGAGCATTTCATAGCTTACTATATAGCATTCCATACCATTCTATACTCTACCATACAATACTCTACCATACCATATCATACCATACCATTCCATATCATACCAAACCAGACCATTCCATACCATATAGCTTTCCATATATAACATTCTACACCATACAATACTGTACCATACCATATTATACCATACCATGCCATATCATGTAATGCCATACTCTCCATATCATGCCATACATTACCAAACCAGAGCATTCCATACCATATAGCTTTCCATACATAACATTCTACACCATACGATACTGTACCATACCATATTATACCATACCAAATACCATACCATGCCATATCATGTAATGCCATACCATTCCATATCATGCCATACAATACCATACCAGAGAATTCCATACTATATAACATTACATACAAAACATTCTACAACATATAATACGATACTGTACCATAACATACCATACCATACTATTTAATACCAAATCAGAGCATTTTATACCGTGACATTTCACACCATTACATTTAATACTATACTATACCATAGCAAACCATACCATAACTTACTGTACCATTCCAAATTATACTTTTCCATATTGTTCCATACATACGATCCTATACCATGCAATATTTACCATACTATACCATTCCACACAGATCATACAATTCTACTCTATACCATTCAATACTATACCGTACTGTACTGTACTATTCCATACCCAACCCTACCATTCCGTACCATAACATACTATTCCATTCCACACCGTACCATAAGATACAATACATAATAAACTGTACTATTCTATACTATATATTTTCCTATAGTTTCAGCTGCGTTCGTCTCTTGTAAGTTGCTCTCGACTCCAAGAAGCCAATTTCTGACCCTTGTGCTCACTCTTGTGATTGTCCATTAGACTCATCTCATTTTCATTAGATTTCCATTTCTAGGTCCACTACACCCACATCCCATGTACCTGCGGCCATTTTGGTTTAATTGAACCTTATCATCCGATTCCCATTAGCCGCTGATGGCCATTACCAGGAGAATGAGCTCTTCAGAGGCTTTTTAGACAATTCTTACAGCTCTGATGTCCTGAAATACTCGCTGCATCATACAAATGGCGCACTCTTATATATTGAGTAATTTTACCTTACTGCTGGGCTCCCACCTTCACAACTCATATCACTTATAAGGCCGGTTCTAATTTACATAAGTGCTGAATTTACAGAAAATAATAGGATACAAAGAAAATTATATTTACATTATGACAATATGTAGAGCACACGAGTTCACTTACTTATCTCCAGTATTAGAAAATGGGTTATAACGTAATTCATCTCCTGCTGATCTGCAAAAATGGGTCAGCAAGTCAGTATTATATATTCTATAGAACTTATAGGAATCTATAGAACAACATGTTCTGAAGAAGAAAGAAGTATTATAGTAGTTATATTCTTGTATATAGGGGGCAGTAATATAGTAGTTATATTCTTGTATATAGGAGGCAGTATTATAGTAGTTATATTCTTGTATATAGGAGGCAGTATTATAGTAGTTATATTATTGTATATAGGGGGCAGTAATATAGTAGTTATATTCTTGTACATAGGAGCAGTATTATAGTAGTTATATTCTTGTATATAGGGGCAGTATTATAGTAGTTATATTCTTGTATATAGGAGGCAGTATTATAGTAGTTATATTCTTGTATATAGGGGGCAGTATTATAGTAGTTATATTCTTGTATATAGGGGCAGTATTATAGTAGTTATATTCTTGTATATAGGGAGCAGTATTATAGGAGTTATATTCTTGTATATAGAGGGCAGTATTATAGTAGTTATATTCTTGTATATAGGAGCAGTATTATAGTAGTTATATTCTTGTATATAGGGAGCAGTATTATAGGAGTTATATTCTTGTATATAGAGGGCAGTATTATAGTAGTTATATTCTTGTATATAGGGGGCAGTATTATAGTAGTTATATTCTTGTATATAGGGGCAGTATTATAGTAGTTATATTCTTGTATATAGGAGCAGTATTATAGTAGTTATATTCTTGTATATAGAGGGCAGTATTATAGTAGTTATATTCTTGTATATAGGGGGCAGTATTATAGTAGTTATATTCTTGTATATAGGGGCAGTATTATAGTAGTTATATTCTTGTATATAGGGAGCAGTATTATAGGAGTTATATTCTTGTATATAGAGGGCAGTATTATAGTAGTTATATTCTTGTATATAGGAGTAGTATTATAGTAGTTATATTCTTGTATATAGGGAGCAGTATTATAGTAGTTATATTCTTGTATATAGAGGGCAGTATTATAGTAGTTATATTCTTGTATACAGGTGCAGTATTATAGTAGTTATATTCTTGTATATAGGGGCAGTATTATAGTAGTTATATTCTTGTATATAGGGGTCAGTATTATAGTAGTTATATTCTTGTATATAGGGGACAGTTTTATAGTAGTTATATTCTTGTATATAGGGGCAGTATTATAGTAGTTATATTCTTGTATATAGGGGCAATATTATAGTTGTTAAATTCTTGTATATAGGGGGCAGTATTATAGTAGTTATATTCTTGTACATAGGGGGCAGTATTACAGTAGTTATATTCTTATATATATGGGACAGTATTATAGTAGTTACATTCTTGTATATAGGGGCAGTATTATAGTAGTTATATTCTTGTATATAGGGGGCAGTATTATAGTAGTTATATTCTTGTATATAGGAGGTAGTATTATAGTAGTTATATTCTTGGATATAGAGAGCAGTTTTGTAGTAGTTATATTCTTGTATATAGGGGCAGTATTATAGTAGTTATATTCTTGTATATAAGGGCAGTATTATAGTAGTTATATTCTTGTATATAGGGGCAGTATTATTGTAGTTATATTCTTATATATAGGGGCAGTATTATAGTAGTTATATTCTTGTATATAGGAGCAGTATTATAGTAGTTATATTCTTGTATATAGGGGTCAGTATTATAGTAGTTATATTCTTGTATATAGGAGGCAGTATTATAGTAGTTATATTCTTGTATATAGGGGCAGTATTATAGTAGTTATATTCTTGTATATAGGGGGCAGTATTATAGTAGTTATATTCTTGTATATGTGGGGCAGTATTATAGTAGTTACATTCTTGTATATAGGGGCAGTATTATAGTAGTTATATTCTTGTATATAGGGAGCAGTATTATAGTAGTTATATTCTTGTATATAGGAGCAGTATTATAGTAGTTATATTCTTGTATATAGGGAGCAGTATTATAGTAGTTATATTCTTGTATATAGGGCCAGTATTATAGTAGTTATATTCTTGTATATAGGGGCAGTATTATAGTAGTTATATTCTTGTATATGTGGGGCAGTATTATAGTAGTTACATTCTTGTATATAGGGGCAGTATTATAGTAGTTATATTCTTGTATATAGGGAGCAGTATTATAGTAGTTATATTCTTGTATATAGGAGGCAGTATTATAGTAGTTATATTCTTGTATATAGGGAGCAGTATTATAGTAGTTATATTCTTGTATATAGGGCCAGTATTATAGTAGTTATATTCTTGTATATAGGGGCAGTATTATAGTAGTTATATTCTTGTATATAGGGGCAGTATTATAGTAGTTATATTCTTGTATATAGGGGCAGTATTATAGTAGTTATAGTCTTGCATATAGGAGCAGTATTATAGTAGATATATTCTTGTATATAGGGGCAGTATTATAGTAGTTATATTCTTGTATATAGGAGGCAGTATTATTGTAGTTATATTCTTGTATATAGGAGCAGTATTATTGTAGTTATATTCTTGTATATAGGGGGCAGTATTATAGTAGTTATATTCTTGTATATAGGGGGCAGTATTACAGTAGTTATATTCTTGTATATATGGGGCAGTATTATAGTAGTTACATTCTTGTATATAGGGGGCAGTATTATAGTAGTTATATTCTTGTATATAGGGGGCAGTATTATAGTAGTTATATTCTTGTATATAGGGGGCAATATTATAGTAGTTATATTCTTGTATATAGGAGCAGTATTATAGTAGTTATATTCTTGTATATAGGGGGCAGTATGATAGTAGTTATATTCTTGTATATAGGGGGCAGTATTATAGTAGTTATATTCTTGTATATAGGATCAGTATTATAGTAGTTATATTCTTGTATATAGGGGCAGTATTATAGTAGTTATATTCTTGTATATAGGGGCAGTATTATAGTAGTTATATTCTTGTATATAGGGAGCAGTGTTATAGTAGTTATATTCTTGTATATAGGGGCAGTATTAGGCCTCATTTACACGAGCGTGTGCGTTTTGCGCACGCCAAAAAACGCTGCGTTTTGCGTGCGCAAAAGGCAATTGACAGCTCCGTGTGTCATCCGTGTATGATGCGCGGCTGCGTGATTTTCGCGCAGCCGCCATCATAGAGATGAGGTAGTCGACGCCCGTCACTGTCCAAGGTGCTGAAAGAGCTAACTGATCGGCAGTAACTCTTTCAGCACCCTCGACAGTGAATGCCGATCACAATCTACACCAACCTGTGAATAAAAAAAGACGTTCACACTTACCATGAACTGCCTGCTTCCTCCAGTCCGGTCTCCCGGCCGTTGCCTTGGTGACGCGTCCCTCTCTTGTCATCCGGCCCCACCTCCCAGGATGACGCGGCAGGCCATGAGACCGCTGCAGCCTGTGATTGGCTGCAGCCTGTGCTTGGCCTGTGATTGGCTGCAGCTGTCACTTGGCCTGAATTGTCATCCCGGGAGGTCGGACTGGAGTAAGAAGCCGGGAGTTATCGGTAAGTCAGAACTTCTGTTTTTTTTTTACACGTATATGTATATTGTGATCGAAAGTCACTGTCCATGGTGCTGAAACAGTTTAAGTCTTTCAGCACCGTGGGCAGTGACTGTCTCCTGACGTCGCGTACCCGAACATTTTTTGCCGGGTTCGGTTAAAACGAGTTCGGCCGAACCCGGTGAAGTTCGGTGCGCTCATCTCTAATTTGACACTCCGTTTGGATGTTTGTAACCAGAAAAGCACGTGGTGCTTTTCTGTTTACATTCAGGAGTTTGACAGCTCTTGCGTGATTTTCGCGCATGCAACGCAGGACCGTCAGTGTGGCATGCGTTGTTTTCACGCACCCATTGAAGTCAATGGGTGCGTGTTGCGTGAAAAACGCAAGAATATAGAACATGTCGTGAGTTTTACGCAACGCACTCACGCTGCGCAAAATTCACGCATCGTCTAAACAGCCCCATAGACTATTATAGGTGCGTACGACACGCGTGAAAAGCACGCGCGTCGCACGCGCGTATAATACGCTCGTGTAAATGAGGCCTAATAGTAGTTATATTCTTGTATATAGGGGCAGTATTATAGTAGTTATATTCTTGTATATAGGGGGCAGTATTATAGTAGTTATATTCTTGTATATAGGGAGCAGTATTATAGTAGTTATATTCTTGTATATAGGGAGCAGTATTATAGTCGTTATATTCTTGTATATAGGGGCAGTATTATAGTAGTTATATTCTTGTATATAGGGAGCAGTATTATAGTCGTTATATTCTTGTATATAGGGGCAATATTATAGTAGTTATATTCTTGTATATAGGGGGCAGTATTATAGTAGTTATATTCTTGTAAATAGGGGGCAGTATTATAGTAGTTATATTCTTGTATATAGGGAGCAGTATTATAGTAGTTATATTCTTGTATATAGGGGCAGTATTATAGTAGTTATATTCTTGTATATAGGGGGCAGTATTATAGTAGTTATATTCTTGTAAATAGGGGGCAGTATTATAGTAGTTATATTCTTGTATATAGGGAGCAGTATTATAGTAGTTATATTCTTGTATATAGGGGCAGTATTATAGTAGTTATATTCTTGTATATAGGGGCAGTATTATAGTAGTTATATTCTTGTATATAGGGAGCAGTATTATAGTAGTTATATTCTTGTATATAGGGAGCAGTATTATAGTCGTTATATTCTTGTATATAGGGGCAGTATTATAGTAGTTATATTCTTGTATATAGGGAGCAGTATTATAGTCGTTATATTCTTGTATATTGGGGCAATATTATAGTAGTTATATCCTTGTAATTAGGGGCAGTATTATAGTAGTTATATTCTTGTATATAGGGGCAGTATTATAGTAGTTATATTCTTGTATATAGGGGCAGTATTATAGTAGTTATATTCTTGTATATAGGGGCAGTATTATAGTAGTTATATTCTTGTATATAGGGGGCAGTATTAAAGTAGTTATATTCTTGTATATAGGGGGCAGTATTATAGTAGTTATATTCTTGTATATAGGAGGCAGTATTATAGTAGTTATATTCTTGTATATAGGAGCAGTATTATAGTAGTTATATTCTTGTATATAGGGAGCAGTATTATAGTAGTTATATTCTTGTATATAGGGAGCAGTATTATAGTAGTTATATTCTTGCATATAGGGGCAGTATTATAGTAGTTATATTCTTGTATATAGGAGGCAGTATTATAGTAGTTATATTCTTGTATATAGGAGCAGTATTATAGTAGTTATATTCTTGTATATAGGGAGCAGTATTATAGTAGTTATATTCTTGTATATAGGGGGCAGTATTATAGTAGTTATATTCTTGTATATAGGGGGCAGCATTATAGTAGTTATATTCTTGTATATAGGGGCAGTATTGTAGTAGTTATATTCTTGTATATAGGAGGCAGTATTATAGTAGTTATATTCTTGTATATAGGGGCAGTATTATAGTAGTTATATTCTTGTATATAGGAGGCAGTATTATAATCGTTATATTCTTGCATATGGGGGGCAGTATTATAATAGTTATATTCTTGTATATAGGAGCAGTATTATAGTAGTTATATTCTTGTATATATGGGCAGTATTATAGTAGTTATATTCTTGTATATAGGGGGCAGAATTATAGTAGTTATATTCTTGTATATAGGGGCAGTATTATAGTAGTTATATTCTTGTATATAGGGGGCAGTATTATAGTAGTTATATTCTTGTATATAGGGGCAGTATTATAGTAGTTATATTCTTGTATATAGGGGCAGTATTATAGTAGTTATATTCTTGTATATAGGGGGCAGTATTAAAGTAGTTATATACTTCTACATGGGGATATTAAGCACATTACTTTTCACGTCTTCAGTTATAATAATGTCATGTAGCCTTACAGGGCACCTCCTTATCAGGTTCTATTGGGGTCTATATTCTGGATGCTGGACCCCTATTTCCATAAGGAAGAAAACAGTCAATGTATTTTTCTGTAGAGAAACTTCTTGTTTTCCTTTCACAACATAATGTTTAGTTTTTTTTTTTAGACTGGAAAGAATCTCCTGACAATCAATTTCCAGAGAACCAAACTATTTTCTAAAAACATAATTCCCTTATATAGACAGTGTAACAGCACAACATCCGATTAACCAAAAAAAAAACAACAATATCTTTCCGTTGATAATTGAACAGTCCAGTGGGCGATTTGGACGACGTGTGGCGAATGTTTAATGTTATTAAGAGTATTTTTAAATCAATTAATACCTTTTTAGTTTTCTGTGACTCATCCCGTCGCCTTTGGAGAATTAATTAAACAATAATTGAACAATCTGAATTTTCTTGAATGAGTTATCTTCATGTTTATTTATGACAGGGGGAAATTATTTTGCATCGCAGCTACAATATGTAGACTTTGTTGTAAAATCGAATTGACGCACACATGTTTGCTATGCACATTAACCCTTAATAAGACCCATAGTAAGAAAGTCAAACAGAAAAAACAGTAGGGGAGGGCAATGAGAGAAAGGGGGGTACTTGGTCCATTCTGGTCTTGCTCTCACTTTAAAAATTTGCGGAGGTTATAATACTCAAATCTGCATTATCAGATCAGAAAGATTCCTCATACAGTACATAACTTTCTGTGATAATATATTATTACACAATAAAATTCCAATAATCAGGAAACCAATGGTACAGAATCTTTGTTATTTTTTTAAAAAACATTTCAGATTCTGTATTGGGTCCTTTTTTTTTTGGACCAATAAGGACAATCGAGTTTGAAATGGTGGTCGGTGGAGGACACGTACTTTTAAAGATTTTCTTAGGGTCAGATCACACAGAGTTTTTTGACACGTTTTTTGAGGCGGAACCTGTCAAAAAACTTTCAATGGGAGGTGGAGGTGTTTTTTTCCCACGAGCTGAAAAAACGGCTCGTGGGAAAGAGAAGCGACATGGCCTATCTTCGGGCGTTTACGTCCCTGACCTCCCATTGACATCAATGGGAGATAGAGAAACTGGACTTTGCAGCATTTTTTGCCTGCGGCGCTCAATGTCCGCGGGCGAAAAACACAGCGAAAATCGGCGTGCAGGCAGAGCAAAATCTGCCTCAAAATTCCAAACAGAATTTTGAGGCAGATTTTCTGCCTGCAAAAAACTCGGTGTGATCCCAGCCTTAGGCTATGTTCACACGGAGTATTTTGCAGGAGCAATATCTACCTCAAAATTCCGTTTGGAAGTTTGAGGCAGATTTTCCTCTCCCTGCATGGCGATTTTCGCGGAGTTTTTCGCGGCGTTTTTCGGCCGCGGCCATTGAGCGCCACGGGCATAAAACACAGCGAAATACTCTTTCTCTGCCTCCTATTGAAATCAATGGGAGGTCAGAGGCGGAAACGCCCGAAGATAGGGCATGTGTAATGTCGGGGTAGGGAGACAGACAGGTGAGCCCTAATCTACCCGCCACTCAGTCCCTGCCTACTTGCAACGACCCGCCCTAGGTGACGGGGTACAACTGGGCGACGGTCCCTACACTCAATAGGTGCACGACAGACAAACAGACAAGGGTACAAAGAAGCCGGGGAAATGGGAAGTTGCCCACGGGAACACCGTGAGCAACAAGCGAGGTGAACGAGCCGAGTCAAACCAGGAGATGAGCGAGGTACAAAAACACAGAGCAGAAGAGTGGTCAGAAAAGCCAAGGTCAATCACAAGCAGAGGGTCAGTAGTTCAGAAGCTGCAGCAGGGCCAGGAAACCAGAGAAGAATCACAAGCAAAGGAGGAACAGGAAAGGCAGGTATAAATAGACAGAGGGCGGGAGCTAGCTCCGTCTGGCCAGGCTGTGATAGGCTCTCCCACTCCAAAGCCTGCCATCCTGAGTGGTGGAAGATGGAGTCAGTCTTACAGACATAGAAGCAGGTGCAGACTGATTACCTATGGGCGTTGACACAGAAACTGTGTCTGGCAGATCCTTTACAGCATGTCACTTCTTTTTCCCGCGAGGCAGTTTTACTGCTCTTGGGAAAAAGACGCCGACGCCTCCCATTGAAATCAATGGGAGGCATTCTCGGGCCGTTTTTGCGGAGTTTTGCGACGCGTTTTCCGCTTAAAAAAACTCGGCACAATACTCAGTGTGAACATTAATCTAATCTGAACTTCTCTGAATCATTGCAACATGGAATTAATATGCAATTTACGAATATATATTTTTAGTAGCAGTTTTAGCTCTACTACAGATCATTGCTTTGTAAACTTATATTTGGAGGGTTGGGGCAAGTATGCTCATAGGAATCATTATTGGAAAGGATTGGCCGAGCAGAACTACGTTTTTAATGGTCCCAAGGATCAGCTTCGTGCCTCCCATCATGACAGAGGAGGTAAATTCAGGGATCATAAGCTGGTCATAGTTTCAAAAAGTCTCTCCCAATACGAGTGCTCCAATCGTTTTTCAGTTAAGGGGAAACAAGGATAGATTTTTCCCACTATATGAGCGATAATTGTATCATATGGAATTCTTCTACACACATGTATGTAATAGTAATATCTACCCACAGGGGGAGCCATAACATGTACATAACAGTAATATATACACACAGGAGACGCCATAACATGTATGTAATAGTAATATCTATACACAGGGGGCGCCATAACATGTATGTAAGAGTAATATCTACCAACAGGAGGCGCCATAACATGTATGTAACAGTAATATCTACACACAGGGGGCGCTATAACAAGTATGTAACAGTAATATCTACATACAGTAGGCGCCATAACAAGTATATAACAGTAATATCTACACACAGGGGGCGCCCTAACATGTATGTAACAATAATATCTACACACAGGGGGCGCCATAACAAGTATGTAACAGTAATATCTACACACAGGGAGCGCCATAACAAGTATGTAACAGTAATATCTACACACAGGAGGCGCCATAACATGTATGTAACAATAATATCTACACACAGGGGGCGCCATAACAAGTATATAACAGTAATATCTACACACAGGGGGCGCCATAACATGTATGTAACAGTAATATCTACACACAGGAGGCGCCATAACATGTATGTAACAGTAATATCTACCCACAGGGGGAGCCATAACAAGTATGTAACAGTAATATCTACTCACAGGGGGCGCCATAACAAGTATGTAACAGTAATATCTACACACAGGGGGCGCCATAACAAGTATGTAACAGTAATATCTACACACAGGGGGCGCCATAACAAGTATGTAACAGTAATATCTACACACAGGGGGCGCCATAACATGTACGTAACAGTAATATCTACACACAGGAGGCGCCATAACATGTATGTAATAGTAATATCTATACACAGGGGGCGCCATAACATGTATGTAAGAGTAATATCTACCAACAAGGGGAGCCATAACATGTACGTAACAGTAATATCTACACACAGGGGGCGTCCTAACATGTATGTAACAGTAATATCTACACACAGGGGGCGCCATAACAAGTATGTAACAGTAATATCTACACACAGGAGGCGCCATAACATGTATATAACAGTAATATCTACACACAGGGGGTGCCATAACAAGTATGTAACAGTAATATCTACACACAGGGGGCGCCATAACAAGTATGTAACAGTAATATCTACACACAGGGGGCGCCATAACATGTATGTAACAGTAATATCTACACACAGGGGGCGCCATAACAAGTATATACCAGTAATATATACACACAAGGGATGAAATAACATATATGCAACAGCAATACTTACACCCGGGATCAGATATTAACCCCTTAGTGACCACTAATACGCCTTTTTACGTCGGTCACTAATGGGCTTTAGGCTAGGCTGACGCCTTTTCACGTCAGCCTAGTCTAAGTCCTGCACGGGTCTCCCGTGCAGGCAGGAGCCGGGGCTCTGCTGTCTGATGACAGCTGAGCTCCTGCTCCAATGCCCGCGATCGAAGTTTACTTTGATCGCGGCCGTTTAACCCGTTAAATGCCGCCGTCAATAGCGACCGCGGCATTTAACTTTGTTTACAGAGGGAGTGCGCTCCCTCTGTCACCCATCGGCGGCCCGCGAATGAAATCGCGGGTCACCGATGGGGTGTCATGGCAGCCGGGGGCCTGATAAAAGCTCCCAGGTCTGCCCTGGACATATTCCTGTTAGGACGCGCCGGAGGCACGTCCTAACAGATTGCCTGTCAGATTTACACTGACAGGCAATAATGCTCTGGTATACGAAGTATACCAAAGCATTATAGCAGCGATCGGAATATCGCACAGTAAAGTCCCCTAGTGGGACTAATAAAATCAGTCATCAAAGTGAAATAAAGATTATTAATAAAAAGTACAGTAAAAAAATAAATAAAACCATTTTTTTCCATAAAAAGTGGTTTTATTTAGTAAAAGTGTGAAAAAAAAAAAAAAGTACACATATGTGGTATTGCCGCGACCGTAATGACTCCATTAATAAAGTTAATATGTAATTTAAACCGCAAAGTGAACACTGTAAAAAAAAAACGCAAAAAACCATGGCGAAATTGCAATTTTTTTCCATTGCCCCCCAAAAAAGTCATAATAAAAATGAATCAATAAGTCCCACGCACCCCAAAACAGTACCATTCAAAACTACGTCTTGTCCCGCAGAAAACAAGCCCAAAAAATCACTACATTGATGGAAAAATAAAAAAATTACGGCTCTTGGAAAGCGACGATGCAATAGCAAATAATTTTAGTTCAAAAGTGTTTTTATTGTGCAAAAGTCGTAAAACATAAAAAAACCTCTACATATGTGGTATCGCCGTAATCGTACCAACCCATAGAATAAAGGTCACATGTTAATTACGTCGCACAGTGAACGGCGTCAATTTAAAAACGCATAGAACAATGGCGGAATTTCAGTTTTTTTTAATAATCCCCCCCAAAAAGGTTAATAAAAGTTAATATAAAAATTATATGTACCCAAAAATGGTGCCATTAAAAAGCACAACTAATCCCGCAAAAAACAAGTCCTCATACAGCTATGTAGACGAAAAAATAAGAACGTTATAGCTCTTTGAATGCGACTATAGAAAAACAAATAAAATAGCTTGGTCATTAGGGCCTAAAATAGGCTGGTCACTAAGGGGTTAAAAACAAAATTGTGTTGCTTTGCCATATCTAACAGTGAATTGTAACATGTAAACATTGGATGATCCTCTTAACGAATGTAAAACAATTTGCAATCACTTTTAAAAAAAATCATGAGCTTCTTGCAACCTTCCTTATGTACAGAGATGGCCACAGTAGAAATAAATAAAAAAAGAAATGTGAATGTTATTATTGTTACAAAACAAAGACGCCCTTTAAACATGTAAAGAAATACTGCAGTTATCCTATAATGTTACATCAGGTGACCATCCCTATAATGTTACATCAGATGACCATCCCTATAATGTTACATCAGATGACCATCCCTATAATGTTACATCAGATGACCACCCCTATAATGTTACATCAGATGACCACCCCTATAATGTTACATCAGATGACCACCCCTATAATGTTACATCAGATGACCACCCCTATAATGTTACATCAGATGACCATCCCTATAATGTTACATCAGATGACCATCCCTATAATGTTACATCAGGTGACCATCCCTATAATGTTACATCAGATGACCACCCCTATAATGTTACATCAGATGACCACCCCTATAATGTTACATCAGATGACCACCCCTATAATGTTACATCAGGTGACCATCCCTATAATGTTACATCAGGTGACCATCCCTATAATGTTACATCAGATGACCATCCCTATAATGTTACATCAGATGACCACCCCTATAATGTTACATCAGATGACCATCCCTATAATGTTACATCAGATGACCATCCCTATAATGTTACATCAGGTGACCACCCCTATAATGTTACATCAGATGACCATCCCTATAATGTTACATCGGATGACCACCCCTATAATGTTACATCAGATGACCATCCCTATAATGTTACATCAGATGACCATCCCTATAATGTTACATCAGATGACCATCCCTATAATGTTACATCAGATGACCATCCCTATAATGTTACATCAGATGACCACCCCTATAATGTTACATCAGATGACCACCCCTATAATGTTACATCAGATGACCACCCCTATAATGTTACATCAGATGACCACCCCTATAATGTTACATCAGATGACCACCCCTATAATGTTACATCAGATGACCACCCCTATAATGTTACATCAGATGACCATCCCTATAATGTTACATCAGATGACCATCCCTATAATGTTACATCAGATGACCACCCCTATAATGTTACATCAGATGACCACCCCTATAATGTTACATCAGATGACCACCCCTATAATGTTACATCAGATGACCATCCCTATAATGTTACATCAGATGACCATCCCTATAATGTTACATCAGATGACCACCCCTATAATGTTACATCAGATGACCACCCCTATAATGTTATCAAAAGTCAGGAATGAAAATGTATAACTACCTTATTTATTACTTTGTTCACATGTCATATTACTTGTAATTATGTTTTTATTTTTTTTTTTACGTTTTTCCCACCCTGGACAGTGATTAGTTGTCACACGACTCTGACTGTAAGCAAAAAAAAACAGAAGAGGGACGAGCCTGACACTTTTGTTGATGTGACAAAACTTGAAGCAGCTGCAAATTGCTACAATGTCGAAATTCATACTGCAACAGTCACTACAATGTAGCACTTTATTTACAATAAAAATAATAAATAAGTATAATAATAATAAGTACAATGATATATATAATCATAACAAACATGGATATATTATTATTATTGTCGTTGTTAGTAAAAAAAATAATAATAAGTATGATGATAATTTCAAATCTAATAATAAATATACTGTAATTATAATCTATATATATGTATATACACACACACACACACACACACACACACATATATATATTTTTACATTTATTTATTTATTTTCCTTATTGTCATTAAACTGTTAATGGATTATGAATTAGATAGTGGACACAAGACATGCCAATCCCCTCCAAAAATTGTGAAGTAAGCCAATCCATTTAACTCGTGAAAATCCAGAGAGAACAGCGTCATTCTGTTTATTCTTATATATAACAAGGTAACTTTCCATTCTACATGAGTATTTCCCAGATAAGACAACGTCACCTGTCTCCGTGCTTGTCCTGCAATTTCACTTTGGTAAATATGAATGTGAATACAATTTCATGGTATGTGACTATAATGACACACACTGTTTTATAGTGTCTTCTTCTCCCATGATACACTGCACTGTGGTACATTTTGAAGACGTAAACGGTAAATTAAAGAAAATAATAATGTGGAATTAAGTACCCCCCAATGTTTATAATAAGGCAGTGATTGCTTCAGGGCTTCCTAAATGTCACAAGAAGCTGAGATGCAATTACTGCGTAATTTGTGGACAGTGGGAGGTTCTCAATTTTCTTTGTAATAATAAAATTAATTTCAGGTCTCTTCCCTCTTACTTGCTGGCTCCTCCTCTACCTAATGTCTCATTTAAGCCTTTTTAGGATCCTTAATGACTGTTTTAAGATCTAGGGGAGACGAGTGAGAGAGAACAATGTCTTGTAAATTTTACACAATGAGTTTATTCTCCGGTTGTCCTATAAAAAGTCTAACTTGGGCTGGACGATTGCTTCTTAACATTGGCAACTATATTCTATGCACGCCACACATGTCCAAGGCGTCCGAGCGTATTGCTATATTGCAGACAACACTAAGTACTATAACTGCACATGGGTGGTCGTCTTACACAAAGAGTCTAGAAATGGTGATGTGCTCATAAAATGTATCCACGACTACTATTACTGTAGGGATGCTGAAACCAATGTTCATGCCTGTTCTTATGAAAGGATTAGCTAAAAGACAATGGTACTTTGTATCAACCTGGATACAATGGCCCAAAATTATGGATGGTGTGGTATCGAATATTCCAAATGTTCATTGATTCTCTTATGAAGTGTTGCTCAAGTGAGAACCTCGGTGAGTTCGGTAGATGACTGCACTTGATCTATTATCTACCTTTGTAACAAAGATCAGATATTGGAGCCACCATGACAACATTGACTAATATGGGTTGGCTCTAGGCACGGCATGTCACCATAAAACTCTTGTATTTACTTGAACAGCAAGGTCGGGGAACATGTTTTTGAGTCAATAGACTTTAACTGGATGAAAATAATACATTGTATGATCTTCGTACATGGATAAAACATTCTGGACATCGTGGGATCAAATCATTTCAATGACTGAAGATGCTCCTATAAAATCAAGAGGACCACAAGCATTAGCCTAAAACGAAAGTTGATGATTACATTAAAGAGAATATTCTATTTTCTTTAAATGATAATGGGGAGACCATCTTGCCTGAGAAGCTGCAAAAAAAGTTCTAGAAATGTCCACGTAGATTTAAGAAAAGTTAAAAAAATAATAATAATTGGCGAGAGAGTGTAGTGGGCATGCTCTGTGACAGTAAATGATGATAATAAGATGACAATTGACCCTGCCCCAGTCTACACAGCACAAGCTGAAAAGTGACAGGAACTGTTGCTCTATTGTCAATGCTCAGTCCCAAGTGTGGAAATTGCAATATTTTAAATTTAAAAACAGATTTCACAACAACAACAATTATAAAGAAATATTTTCATTTTCTAACAATAGATTCCCTTTATTCTGGCTGAGATTACATAGTCAATCCCACTTCCACATATTGCAATATTTAACTACTCTGTATGTTTCTGCTATTTGAAACCTTTATAAGGCAACTGGTTATTTTAAGTTTAGTGGCCCTTTAAGTAAAAAAAACATGAAAAATGCAACAAAGGATTGGTATAAAATCGGAGCTTTTTCTCTAATCCCACAAGAGCTGTGACACTGGGAAGAAATAGCGTGGTCAATTCATCTCTGTCAGGTGCATCTCAGGGTTAGCAGCGAGAGGCAATATATTACCATTTATTAGAGGGGCAGATAACGACTTTCACATCACTAAATAGCCTATTAATGCCTTCTAGCGTTTTTATCAGTGCCGGCTTGTCTGGAAGTGACATTGCATTTCAACATTTTGTTACTAAAAGTGACTGGTGCACGGGCCACAAATAATCTGTAAAACGAAGGCTCAAATCGAAGCAGACAATTCCCGAACAAATAAGACAAAGGGAATCTGCTCTCCACATTTCATTTCAAAGCAAAAATATATTTAGTTTGTGTTTTGATTTTTTTAAGAAAATATTTTACAAATAAACTTTGAATTGCAAACAAAAAAATAACGTGTAAAAAAAAAAAAGCCCAAGCACACAAAATTCACACGATTGTTCAGAAATCATTCCTTATAGCTGCAATTACAGAAAAATCGCCCAAAATGCTGCGGTTTTGCTGCTAAATTATAAAATCTGGAGCATTTTGCCACAAATTCATGGTAATAACGGCAATAAACCACAATTTGACCGCACTGCGTGAATAGACCCTTAGGGTATGTTCACACGCTGAGTCCAAAACGTCTGAAAATACGGAGCTGTTTTAAAGGGAAAACAGCTCCTGATTTTCAGAAATTTTTTAAGCAACTTGCAATTTTCGTGGAGATTTTCACGGCCGCTTTTGGAGCTGTTTTTCAATAGAGTCTATGAAAAACGGGTCCAAAAACGGCCCAAGAAGTGACCTGCACTTCTTTTTCGTGGCTGTTTTTTTAGACGGCCGTTTTTCAACACACCGCGTAAAAAACCGGCCCGTCAGAACAGAACGTCGTTTTTCCCATTGAAATCAATGGGCAAATGTTTGTAGCCGGTCAGCTTCCATTTTTTCAGCTGTTTTTCGGGCGTTTACGGCCTGAAAAACGGCCGATAATAGGCCGTGTGAACATACCCTTAGGCCCCATGCACACGAACGTGTTTTTGTGTCCGCAATTCCCCCGAAAATCCACGGGAGAATTGCGGACCCATTCATTTCTATGGGCCCATACACACTATCCGTGTTTTCACGGGTCCCCGCATGTCCGCAAATCCGTGCCGCACAAACTCAGGACATGTCTTATTACGGCCCGCAAATTCGATGCGGACATGCCCATAGAAGTCAATGGGCCCGTGGAAAATGCGGGTACACCTCCTTGTGTCAACTGCAGTTTGCGGATTTGCGGAAGTGTTGCTAGGCGACGACCGGGAATGAGTTCTGTCGCCATCCTGTTTTACCTAGGCTTTTTTTATCCGCATTTTGCGGATTACATACGGATGAACTGCGGAGGACATTTCACGGAACACGGTCCTGGAATTTGCAGACCAGAAAGACACTACGGTCGTGTGCCTGAGGCCTTAGACTCTCGTCACACTGGTGTCATGGCTTCCATTCCCACGGGATCAATGGAAAAATTAGGTTTTTTTCCCATTATTTACGGTATGGTGGCTCCATTAGAAATCAGTTTTCTTTTTTTACTGGATGAAATAGCGCAGCACGCCACATTATTCAGACCTTTATAATCAATGGAAACCTGACCTATAGCTAACGTGAGTGTGAACAGAGCCTTAGTTTACATTTGTGCTATAGGGTTCGGTCAGGGTTCCTGTAAAACTTTCCATTATTTTAGGCATTTTTTTTTTCTAAACACCAAAAATACTAAAATCCTTATGGACACCTGACAGACCCTGTTAAAGTCAATATTATTGACTAATATTTGCAATTAAAATGAGAAGACATAGATAATATATGATTTACATATTAGTGAAGTCAGATATAAAAAACTGATATATTTCTCCATTGGTTATTTTTTGTGATTTCTTTTTCTATATATATTTTTTAAGCTCAGTGTCCTCTAATACAAGGTTATAGACGATTGTGATTTATAACAGATAAGGGTCATCCACAAGTTACGTCTGTGAGATGAATGTCTTTATACGTCTGACGACATTCACAAAATCCCAAGCTTCATCACTTGTCTAAACTTCCAGACAATATACAACACCTAAGAGCCGCCGTTCACTCTTCATTGACTGTTCAATCATGCCAGAAACCGTCTATAGGTCACTGACATTAATAAATGAGCGGGGCAGCGACTACGATCATCATGGCTTGTGTGTAGGTTATGTCTTGTCTTGGCTTTGTAGTACTTATAGACTTCAACAACTTTCACATGGATATTTTTTCAATCTAACAATCTGAACAGTAATAATAATAATAATACTAATAATAATAATAATAATGATAATAATAAAAATCAAAAAATAAATTAGGACTTTGTAGTGCTAGTGCTTGATCACAGCATCTGTCCAATAAAAACTCCTCCCGTCGCTCATGTAAAGGATACAAAACAGACAAATATTTTCATCTTGCAGAGTATGTTATCTTGCTCATAGCATATACATTATGATAGGTAATATAAAGGCTTCACAATGTATTTGTGTTTTATAGGACAGAAAATGTTATAGCGCTACATATCTCTACCACTAGGTGGAGCAGGAGAGTATTACTTAGATTTGCCTGATTGAAAGTTCTTCCTGCTCTGTATTGCTCATGACCATTTTTCACTTAAACAGCACACCATGTGGTCAGTCCCGGTACTGCACGTAACATTTTTCAACAGCAAGGCAAATCATTGTTCAATCGCAATTGTCAGCATATCACATCTGTATTTCTATAAACTATTAAACGTTTTTAAAAAAACCTTGTTTTATTGAATGTTTTGTTAAGATAACTATATATTATCCTTAAAAAAACACAAAACCCTCCTAAATATAACATATATGAATATGTAGAGATGGTATAATGTGCATTCGACGTGTATATATATTAGGTGACTTCCCAGTGAACGCCAATCAGTCCAAATTATTGGAGATATTTTTGACAGATTTTTTTTGTTTTTCTAGAATATAAAATCTCATCCATGAACTATGTATTCTGGCTTATTAGTGACAATGGTTCTATCAGTACCCCTGAATATGTGCTAAATTCAGTCCAGCCTGCTAATCCCTATGGTTATGGTCAATATTAGAGATGAGTAAACAGATTTGTTGGGTTAACCTTCACAACATTCGACAAATTGCAAACAAAGTCTGTCGAATAGAGAGACAATGGATCTATAGTCTCCATCCAAGTCAATGGTATCCACTGACTTGTGTGGGCAGAAGACAGATCTGTTTTATAAATCCCCATTTAAGTCAATGGAGTCTAGAAACCCAGCTGTGCAATACCATTGACCTCGATGGGGAGACTATGGATCACTATTTTTGACTTCTCAGAGGAGAATATGGATCAGTTACACATGTTCTGCAGGTTTGTTAATTTCCACAAATCAAATTAAGGTTTTAGATTTGCCAATATGCCGATGAATATTTTTGTTTTTCCAAAAATGTGTTCTTCGCTATTGAGAATGTTTTTGTGTAAGCTACAAATTCTCCATTCTGTCCATTGCAAAAAAATTCTAACCCATTTTGTTATATATGAGAAACAAAAGTGGGAATGTAGTGGATGATGGCGCCAGTAAACCTATTTTCTGAACTGTCCATTGAGGATTTGATGCTCATTTCTTCATTTCCCATTAATTTCCCTTTTGAGCCCTCCTGTCAATCCTATTGATGTGTGATCTTAACCTGACAATCTTAGGTTATGAGTTAGTGGCAAGCAATAAATGTGACAGCATTGTCAGTGGGTTATTAATTAAAAAAATAAAATATTAGATATTTTATATTTTTCAGGGTGTATACTAGTCAAATAATAAATCTACACCTGTATACCATAGAAGCAGTCCCTATGGTTGTTATGGGGCTAGTAGGGGGGACTCTAATTGCCATTTCCCACTTGGGCAATGTGGACTACAATAGGACTCATTCTCGACACATCCTGAGATTTACTATGAGGAGTACACCCCCATCCTGAAATTAGGGGGGGGGGGGGGGGTTTGACGTCAATGTTGTCGCCTTACACAACTATGAACCCAATCTATACATTTGTTTTCTAGCTCAGCTGACAAATATCTTTTTCCTTTCGGAGTCCAGTTAAGATCCTTACATTATGTTTCTCATAAACAGCTGAACGCCAACAAAGATCTAAAAATGTCATTTTAAAATATGAAATAAAAAAAAGATTCCAGCAAATGACGATGAATCATTGGTAACATATATTGTATCTGTCGCACATGACTCCAGAGTATAACGTAACAGCCGCAATGTTACCGAAGACTTCACAAAAATACATTCGATGAGACTTTATCCAGACGTAAAAAAGGACACGGCTCTGAGATGGTTATAAAAAATTGAATATTTTTGTGACTTTAAGAAATGTGGTGTAAAAAAACAGCAAAAATGGCCAAAACTAAATGATTTAGAGCACACAAGGTAAAATGTAAAACAACGGATAATAAGGGATTACACATCTCGTTCATACAGTGCAGGAAGGTTACAATGCTCGGAACTCCTAGACTTTCCATGGAAATGATGTGGTAGGTTTATAACGGTACATTGGCAGCTGCCCATACCTGTGCAGCCGACATCCCTCACCTTTTCTTACCGCTGCCAGTCTCAATAGTAATGTACGTAAAAGCTCTGCTACATCTTAAAGGGACAGGCCTATGGCGGCTCTTCAGTGTCCAGCCGGTGGCTCATCACCTCTGATTATTTCACCCTGCTCAGAACTGCCACATCTTGCCTGGCCAACAAGCTTCTTTGGATTCTGTCCATTTTTTTAAGGTGTTTGTTGTTTTCTGCACAAAGTCCATACCCCCATGACTCCATAGACTGCTTTAGACAAATCTAATAGTGGCACAGTGGGTTACACTCCTGTCCCGAACCATGATCATGACAAAGAGTTCTACATTGACATTTGAAAAATGTTCAGAACAGAAAACTTTTGATCACATTTCAGCAAATTTTTCATCTACAAAGCTTTTTTTCGGTAAGTTGATATATTTATTGTACTCAATGTTCCCATGTGAATATGAACTACGGTACCAGGGAAATTTCACCTGCTAATAAATAATTTTAAAGAGGTTTTCTGCATTCTGACAACTTATGTCCTATCCACCGGATAGATCATCAGTATATGATGGGTGCGTGTCAGACACCTGGACCCTGCACCGATCCACCACTCCGGCTGCATCTGGGCACCGAACGATATTGCCGGAAGCAGATGGCTCTGGTCAAAGAATAGCGGCCGAGCTGCAGTATTCAAGTGAATAGGAGCAGAGCTGCAATTCTACCGAACGCCCGCTATGCAGTGTACGGAGCCAACTACTTCCAACTCTAACTACTGTATACCGTTCAAAACATCCGGTGCCCGGAGGCAGCCGGAGTGGCGGATCGGTGCAGGGTACCAGGTGTCGGACCCGCACAGATCATATACTGATGACCTATACAGTGGCTAGGTCCTCAGTTGTCAGAACACGGAAAACCCATTTAATGACCCATGTAAGACGTCCATTATATGGCAATATTGTAGGGCCCATACCCAAACTCCATGCTTTTACTGAATCAGCCTTTTATCGCAATAGGGTTCAAAGCGAGGTTCAGTTGTTATTGAATATAGTGCGCAATAATTTATTGCAGGCAGCCTAGTTCTGCGTGAGGTTACGTTCAACATTTCCTCTAGAAGCACTAAAATCATTGCTTGCAGGGAGAACTCCGATATATGGTATTATGTAATGTTTCTTTATGTGGACTCTCTGGCATATACAGCCCCATGGAAAGGCATTAACACCGCATCTGGGATACAAGAGGAAACTATTTTGGTCACATTTATAAATTGTTAACGTTTCCTTGGAAAAGAGTAAAAACTATTTTAGAAAAAATGTCAAAAAGTTATTTCAAATGTTTGGTGTGTAATGTTTGATAAATTTGTCCATTTTGCGGTCTCAGCGTCTATCTAAGCAGCGGGACGCCGTCATTTTATCTAGAACCAGTGCGTCGGGAAGTGAATGTGAGCAGTGCAGACGCCAAGTAACCTTGGGCCATGTTCACACGACAGCAATTCAGGCGAAAAATAGGAGTCTGATTTGAAGAGAAAACCGCCTCTGAAATCCAGGTGATGTTGGAGTTCATTTTCAAAGCGTTTTTGATTTCTGGAAGCGTTTTTGAAGTATCAATAGGAAATGGGAAAAAATTATTTTTTACAAAGCTGTTTGCAGGCGTACGGCAAGTGCATTTAGGTGCGCAATACAAGCATCTTACGCCTGAAAATATACTGCACGAACATAGCCAAAAAGTCAATTCTCCAGTGTGCAATGTGTTCTTCAGTGTCAGAGTTTGGTACCTGCACTTACTCGGAATAGATGTGAATGGAGACCTTCTGACCTTCATCAATGCTTTATGTCACACTGAGGTTTTTGCAGGCAGAAAATTCTCCCTGGAAAAATCAGCTCCGTTTTTTTTTAAGTGGTTTTGCACCACAGGTGTTTGACGCGTCTTCTGACACGTTTTTACCTTTTTCTTTAACAGACAAAGGAAAAACCATGAGCGGTTTTTGACATAAAACACGTAAAAAAAAGTGTCGGACGTTCGCTGCGTATTTTTCCGTCTCCCATTGATTTCAAGAGGGTATTTGAGGCGGAAAACACCTGAAGATAGGGTATGTCGCTTCTTTTTCCCGCAAGTGTTTTATTCTGCTCGCGGGGAAAAAACGCCTACACCTCTCATTGAAAACATTGGGAGGCAACATCGGCCGTTTAACGAAATTTTTGCTGCAGTTTCCGCTGCAAAAAACGTGTAAAAAAACTCCATGTGAACAGCCTAACTCTACTAATATAGAATAAAAAAGTGAAAAATTATAATATTTTTCCCTTTTTGATTCTAGGACAACTTTCACACTTTTGACAATTAAAGGCTTTGGACACTTTTGCACTTTTTTTGAAATTTATTATTATTTTTATTATTACTGTTTATTTGCTCTCGAATTGTCAAATTAGGCCATTTTCTAAATAATCTTTATTAATAATTTCTGATCTGACAGCACCACACTTTCTTGGAATCACTCAGGCTATAGGTGTAGAGAGAAAGGGGAGCACACACAGGAAAACTGTCCAGGGGGAGGGGAAAATCATACATAGACAGCATTGGAGTCTGTCAGCACAAGAAGGAACAGATCCCTCATAGGCTGTAAGAGGAGAAAGCAGTACAGGGATGAGGCTGTGCTGATACATGAGAGCCAGTTGACGGAGGCAGCAATCTGGACGCACACATCTCACATCCAGCATGTATTACTGGGGAAGGGGGATACATTTACATGAGAAAAGACACCTTGTGAAACTTTAAGCTTTTTTTTTTTTCACTTAACATAAGTATAACCACTAAATAATGTAAAAATCTTTTTTTTCCATGTCAAATGTGTCCATACCCTTTAAACCTACATTATAAAATAAATTAAAAAATCATATTAACTCCCTTACCCATACACCTGGCACATTGTAAAAATGTAGCACTTTACACTCATCTGCACCTTCATGCAACATTGCATTAAAGCGTAACTTTGTGTTAAAAATACATAAAAACATACATGTTTGTGGGTAAATAGACTAAAAATATTAGTGATCCAGATACCGTATAAATTACAGTCCCCAAGTATTCCGATTAGGTGCAGGGGGTGATTAGATATTTAACTGCCCATCTTCTCACCCCTTTAGAAGGGGGAAAAAAGTTCCCGTATTCCTTTGGTTTGTCTGCGCCTCTGCATAGAACCTGCCAAGTACTCAACGTGCAGTCTAACATCTATTCGCAGGTGTAGGAAAATGTGCGTCATGGAGATGAGAGTTATGAGCTGATATCACGTAGAAACAATACTGTAACAATAACCACAGGAAGCAGAAAGCCTTAGCGATGTGCAGGTAGAGGACACATACAAGTGCGGGAGACTAGGGTTATATTTTCAACAAGAAATTTCCTTCCAAGAGGTTGTACACTTTGGACAAATTTTTTTTTGTCTAAAGAGCCCCTCAACACTAAGCTGATCTCAGTGATCAGGAGTAATCTGTGGCAGCAAGTGTACAATATTCCTGCAGCGCCACCACAGGGGAACTAAAGCATTACACAATTCTTATTGAAATCTTGTGATGCACAGACGTGCTGGATCCTCCGGAAGAGAAAAAGACACAAATAAAAAAAAAACTCTGAGGTGTTTAAAAAATTACAATAGGAGTTCCCCTTTAAGTATTTTGTGTACTTGATGAAACACACACATAGGCCTAAACATCGGATTGCTGAGATGTAACTTTTTTGTTTGGGTGTTTTGCTGGTTTGCACCAATAGACTTTTCCTTAGTTCACTGTTCCATTGGCTCAGGCAAATTGAATTATAAATAAATAATTTCCTTCCTGGCACAAAGGTCATTGTGTGATTAAATAATGAAGCAGCGCAACCGTAGACTACAGACCCGGCATCTCAATACACAGAGACATTTGTAATATATAACAAGTCTTAGTTCATTATTGATAGAATTTTACAGTCTTGGAGACTGACGGCGTTTTTTTTGTTTCTATGGAGGGGGTGGGTGCATTTTGTTACAGACGGTGAAAAAAAAATAGATATTGAAATAACCAAAGAACATGAAGTGTCAGCTCTTATGTCTAGTCCAGAAATGACACTTTTCACTCCATAAAGAACGCGTATTTTCATATACCAAACCAATATGTGGGGGTGCTCTACCGTTACTAAGAATTTACCCCAATATTGTGAAGGGGTT
This sequence comes from Rhinoderma darwinii, assembly GCF_050947455.1. Lineage (NCBI taxonomy): Eukaryota > Metazoa > Chordata > Amphibia > Anura > Rhinodermatidae > Rhinoderma > Rhinoderma darwinii. Next base: position 122,628,865 of record NC_134694.1, read on the forward strand.
AAATACACCAGAGTTTTCCTGTGCACAGAAATATCTTATTTAGCAAATTTATTCATTATAATTAATGGTGAACTAAACGGTATGATATTTTTTCACTGACAACCAAGTTCCCGTTTATGAAGCCATATTTACTGCATAGAAGACAATGGAGGTAACGTGAATCCGTGATAGCAAATTTGTCCGGTGGCGAATCAAATTTTCTTTCCTCTCTATTAATCTATAGGATTTTGAACTGATGGTGATCACACAGGACAGGAGCTTCATATTCAGATGCCATTGGTTTTACTGCTATTACTCTCTATAATAATCACAAGAAATAGTGCGAATCCTCCAGCTAATGTCATAGTTCCAGTAGAATGTAACGTCCAGTAGTGGTGATATTATTTCTGAGTGAAATATAAACTTTTTAATTCGATGGATGGACAATTGTGTGGACTCTTTGTTTATAAAGCAATGCAAAAATGTCATCACACTGATTTTTGCTTTGATCATAACAATTTTCCTTTGTAAAATATTGTGGTATTGCAGTCACGGAGTCCTCGCCATAGGCTAACACTTCCTGTCACCATTCAGTCAGTGCGGTGTACACTGTGGGCGGAGTCAGCAGACATCTCATTATTAGGGGTTGGAGTTACAATGAAAGGTAACGCGACAATTATAAAGCCAGAGGGAGATAATACAGGATCACACCGTTGTCAATAATTGATGAGGACAGCTCCGCTCCTTCTCCCTCCTTCCCCACACGAGGACAGCTCTGCTCCTTCGCCCTCCCCCCCTTCACGAGGACAGATCAGCTCCATCTCCCACCTCCCCATCACGAGGACAGCTCAGTTCCTTTTCCCTCCTCCCCCCTCACGAGGACAGCTCAGGTCCTTCTCCGACTTCCCCCTCACGAGGATAGCTCAGCTCCTTCTCCCTCCTCCCCCTCACGAGGACAGCTCAGCTCCTTCTTCGACTTCCCCCTCACAAGGACAGCTCATCTCCTTCTCCCCCTCACGAGGACAGGTCAGCTCCTTCTCCCTCCTCCTCCTCACGAGCACAGCTCCGCTCCTTCTCCGACCTCCCGGGGACAGCTCCGCTCCTTCTCCCCCTCACAGGGACAGCTCCGCTTCTTCTTCCTCCTCCCCCTCACGAGGAGAGCTTAGCTCTTTCTCCCTCCTCTTCCTCACGGGGCCAGCTTGGCTCCTTCCCCCTCTTCACGAGGACAGCTCAGCTCCTTCTCCGACTTCCCCCTCACGAGGACAGCTCAGCTCCTACTCCCTCCTCCCCCTCACGAGGACAGCTCAGCTCCTTCTTCGACTTCCCCCTCTCAAGGACAGCTCAGCTCCTTCTCCCTCCTCCCCCTCACGAGGATAGGTCAGCTCCTTCTCCCTCCTCCCCCTCACGAGGACAGCTCCGCTCCTTCTTCGACCTCCCGGGGACAGCTCCGCTCCTTCTCCCTCCTACCCCTCATGGGGACAGCTCCGCTTCTTCTCCCTCCTCCCCCTCACGAGGACAGCTCAGCTCCTTCTCCCTCCTCCCAGACCTCTGCATATGTATTCTGTCAGCATGGTCCCATAGAAGAGAGATTTATTCTGAGTTTTCTTATGTCCAGGTGCCTGCTAAAATACATTTAAGCATTGCCTTTTTTATACAATCGGAAAATAAAAGAATCTAGTTAATGTTTTTTAATTAGTAAAAAAATCTCACTGGGGCAGGTGTAAAACTGGGTCATTACAAAACAGTCATCACAAATGTTTTAAATCATTAGGATATAAATGGGGAGTTTAATTAGGTCAAAAATTAGTACGATTGCGGTTGTAGAATAATTGCCGCAAAATAATCATGAAATATGTTTCAATTTAATTGTGTTACCTCAGCACTGCCTTTATTTTACATATCTGACATTGAACCTAAAGTCTTGTTCACATTGCGATTTTTTTTTAATGAATTTTATTATTTAAATATGCAGTTGCGGAATAATGACAACACTTGCAGATGCTTTACTAGATCTGTTAAGTTTTGTTGAGCTATTCCAGGACTATTTCACAGTCATAATTTTTTTAATGCACTGAACTATTTTCACACATTATAAATTTTTCGCCATTTTGCCGTTTTTCACACCATTCAGAATGAAATGTTAATATCTATAAATCATTATGATAATGAGGGTCGCACTGTCATAGGCCCCTTTACACCCGTCTGTTTAGATTTTAAAAAGTGATTTGGAATAAATTGCACCGTTGGGTTGCACTTGCTACTCGGCGGCGTTATATAAAGGTCACATGTACCTAATTCACCAACTCCAAAATCAAGTTTTACAGTCTGTTATTGAACAATGAAATTGACTTATGAAGTTCATGCTGTGTCTTCCCTTCTGCTGCTTACTGCACCATCAAAATGATTATTGTCAATTTCCTGATGCTATCAGGCACTAGGGCGAGCGCCGATTCATCTCCAAAGCTCCATTTCAGCCATAAGTATGGGGATAAATCTTAAGAAAGGCTTTGACTTTGAAATTATAATATTTTTTTCCTTTCAGTAATTCTGTGAGAGCTAGCACGGAGATGTCAACCATTCACCATCTTCTTAGCATAAAGAATATATGTCCTATTGCTAGTTACTCTGCACAATTTTTGTAAATAAAACAATCATTTTTTCAAAAAGGGCAATTATGACCCAATAAATTGAACCCATCTGTGTTTTTGAAATACATTTTAAGTGGATCTGTCAATTCTCCTATCTGAGGACAGTATAAGATAGAGGGGGAGATGCTGAGCTCGGGGATATATGGTTTTCTATGATTTGATTCAGTATTTTCTTGTAAAAAGCTGTTTGAATGCTGCTAGGACAGAGAAAAAAAGCCTGTGAGTCCTGCTGACCCCACCCACACAGAGATTGGGCGGCGTCAGTAGGATACACAGGCTTTTTCTATGAGTTCTGGCAGCATTTAAACAGATTTATATATGAAAATACTGAATCAAATCATAGAAAACTTTATATCCCTAAGCTCAGCGTCTTCCCCTCTATTTAATGCTGCGCTCAGATCAGAGACTTGACAGAGCGGCTTTAAAGTGATTCCCTAGAAATAGCAAATAAAGTTTATGGAACTGCGTATACTACAGGTTCACACACGTGTGTCACAATTTTCTTACCCAAAGAAGTCCTTGAGGACCGTAGATATGGGAACCCCTGCATTTATTTACAGGAAGAAAAGTCCCAGGCAGTGAATACATAGGTCGAATGCTATGAATGGGTTTGTCATCTGTGTTTTAGCACCAAATTCCCAATTAGTTATGGTTCCTGTCTTCTCAATTCACCTTGGAGATCATTGCTCTGTTAGTGTGAAATGTATTGAATTGTGGCTTATTTTACAATCCAAACTATAAAAGCTCTCCCATATAGGAAAATAATAATAAACCTTGTAATACACTGTGCCTTTACATTTTGCACCAGTCCCCCCGCCCCCCCCCCACCATCAGCCTTTACTGGTCCCTCTATAATGAGGTATTTTCCCCAGCACAGTGATAGGACATTAATAATGAATATCTGTGGCCTGATTACAATGAATAAAATGTAACGGTGGCCAGCAGCGATTGGCTGCTGTGGTCAAGCGACGTCATGTCATTATGGACAAATCATTGCACCAATATGTAAACATTGAAGAGATGGGACCGACAGAGACCAGAGGGAAACTGATGCAGAATTCTTAAGGTGAGTATATTAATAAACTTGATTATTTTCCTATTTAGAAAATCTTGAAGGTTTTTTTTAATTGTCTGAAACCCCTTTAAGTGAGATTTTTCTTCTGTCGATGACCAACGTAATGGAACCCAGTACAAGGAACAATTACCAATTTTAACCTTTAGGAACATTATCCATCTTACTTGTGGCGTGAGATCCATTCCCATGTTTGGTACAGAAATGATGTAGAACGGGATCTTCCTAACACTAGTCTGAGCACAAACTAATGGTCTCGCTCAAAAAAAAAGTTCAATGATTCACGGGGTGAAATGTGAATCTCCAGATCTTTATAAGACTTTGCTCAGAGTTGATAGAATCTACAACAGACCAGGGGCGGCAATAGGATCTGCACTCGGACAGAAGTTTGTACAGAGTCTAAATAACATATAAACTGAATATAAAGGTGTATAATTTATATATATATATATACATACATACACACACACACACACACACACACACACACACACACACACAAAGTGTACACACCCTATTAAAATGCCAGGTTTTTGGCATGTTACAAAATCAGTACAAGATGAATCATTTCAGAACTTTTTTCCACCTTTAATGTGGCCCATAATCTGTAATGATTTGTTTTGTTTTTCAATAAAATTGTAGAGGGGAAAAAAATAAATAAAAAACAAAAAGAATGTGGTTGTATAAATCTGCACACCCTTAATCGAATACTTTGTTGAATTACCCTTTGACCTTATGAAGCATTCAGTCTTTTTGGGTAGAAGTCTATCACATGGCACATCTTGACTTGCCAATTGTTGCCCACTCATCTCCTGTGTACAGCGGCTTCAGGTCACCCCACAGATTCTCAATGGGATTCAGGTCTGGGCTCTGGCTGGTCCATTCCAGAACTTTGATCTTCTTCTGGTGAAGCCATTATTTTCTTGACTTGGATTGTTGCTTTGGGTCGTTGTCGTGCTGAAAGGTGAAATTCATCTTCAGCTTTTTAGCAGAGGCTGCAGGTTTTGTGCCAATATTGACTGATATTGTGAACTGTTCATAATTCCCTCCACCTTGACTAAAGCCCCAGTTCCAGCTGCAAAAAAACAGCCCTAAAGCATAATGCTGCCCCCACCATACCCCATAATGCTGCCCCCACCGCGCTCCATAATGCTGCCTCCACCGCGCCCCATAATGCTGCCTCCACCGCGCCCCATAATGCTGCCTCCACCGCGCCCCATAATGCTGCCTCCACCACGCTCCATAATGCTGCCTCCACCACGCCCCATAATGCTGCCTCCACCACGCCCCATAATGCTGCCTCCACCACGCTCCATAATGCTGCCTCCACCACGCTCCATAATGCTGCCTCCACCACGCTCCATAATGCTGTCCCCACCACGCTCCATAATGCTGTCCCCACCGTGCTCCATAATGCTGCCTCCACCGCGCTCCATAATGCTGCCTCCACCGTGCTCCATAATGCTGCCTCCACCACGCCCCATAATGCTGTCCCCACCACGCTCCATAATGCTGTCCCCACCGCGCTCCATAATGCTGCCTCCACCGCGCTCCATAATGCTGCCTCCACCACGCTCCATAATGCTGCCTCCACCACGCTCCATAATGCTGTCCCCACCACGCTCCATAATGTTGCCTCCACAGTGCTCCATAATGCTGCCCCCACCGTCCTCCATAATGCTGCCCCCACCGTCCTCCATAATGCTGCCTGAACCGTGCTCCATAAGGCTGCCTCCACCGTGCTCCATAAGGCTGCCTCCACCGTGCTCCATAAGGCTGCCTCCACCGTGCTCCATAAGGCTGCCTCCACCGTGCTCCATAATGCTGCCCCCACCGTGCTCCATAAGGCTGCCTACACCGCGCTCCATAATGCTGCCCCCACCGTGCTCCATAATGCTGCCCCCACCGTGCTCCATAATGCTGCCCCCACCGTGCTCCATAAGGCTGCCTACACTGCGCTCCATAATGCTGCCTACACCGCGCTCCATAATGCTGCCTACACCGTGCTCCATAATGCTGCCTACACCGCGCTCCATAATGCTGCCTACACCGTGCTCCATAATGCTGCCCCCACCGTGCTCCATAAGGCTGCCTACACTGCGCTCCATAATGCTGCCTACACCGCGCTCCATAATGCTGCCTACACCGCGCTCCATAATGCTGCCTACACCGTGCTTCACTGTGGGGCTGGTGTTCTTTTGGTGATGTGCAGTGTTGGCTTTGCACCAAACATACCTTTTGGAATTATGGCCAAAAAGTTCAACCTCGGTCTCATCAAACCAGAACACGTTTTCCCACATGCTTTCGGCAGACTTGCTGTAGGTCTTTACAAAACATAGCCGGGCTTGAATGTTTTTCATTGTTAGAAAATTATTCATCTTGTACTGATTTTGTAACTGACAAAAACCTGGCATCCTAACAGGGGTGTGCAGACTTATATATATATATATATATATATATAGAGAGAGAGAGAGAGAGAGAGAGAGGAGAGAGAGGAGAGAGAGGAGAGAGAGGAGAGAGAGGAGAGAGAGGAGAGAGAGGAGAGAGAAGAGAGAGAAGAGAGAGAGGAGAGAGAGGAGAGAGAGGAGAGAGAGGAGAGAGAGGAGAGAGAGAGAGAAAAGCAGAGGATTGGAGCAGCACTGTGAACAAATGCCTGACTAGGCTGGTGCAAAGCTTCAAAAATAAAGGTGTGACCTCTCCTTATGTGTTAGTTATCCAAAAAAGAGAACGTGAAGCAGCACTCAAAGTGAATTTATTCATCCAACATGGAACCACAACGTTTCACCTCCTCTATGAAGGCATTTTCATAGAGGAGGTGAAACGTTGTGGTTCCATGTTGGATGAATAAATTCACTTTGAGTGCTGCTTCACGTTCTCTTTTTTGGATATATATATATATATATATATATATATATATATATATATATATATATCTTTGCACCTCGATATTATAGCCAAGAGTCTGTGCAGAACATAATTTGAAAACATTATAGATATTATTTTTGTCAAAATATACCATAGTAAGTAATAAATATTCTACATTAGAGATGCACATGTACAGAGTAGGAAATTAAAGTTTCCATCTACAGATGTAGCCATCTTTATCTTGACTTTTACCGCATTAAATACACAGTGTAAAGAAACTTTAACTTGAATTTTTCTATGGCTTTTGTTGTATATCACACTGCAGCAAATGATGTCAAGATAAAGTTGGCAACATCTGTATATTGTGTAAACAAAATTAATATAAAAGCTATCCCTATGCACCAGTATCACACTAAAGGACATTTGTTCCACGGCCCCTCTGATGGGTCTATGGAGGAAGAGGGCAAAACTTAGTTTAGTCACATCAACCTTACCCATGGGTGACTTGAAACTTCTTCATTGGTACCACAACATTAAAAAACAAATGGAGGAGAAACGGATTGGTTGATCAGTCCACATGCACTGAACCCTCCATTACTGGGGTGACGAGAGTTTACGATGGCAATTAGCCATGGTGGCCTCATTTAGATTGTTGCTATGCGGTCCATTCGTCAGTGCGGTACGAATGACCTTGATGAAGTCATATTTTTACCCAGCCACATTTTGTGTGCTTGTTTACACCCAACATTTCTTCCTTTGTAAGAAAATGTGTTTGTGTGTTGTATCATCACAAAAGTAGGACTTCTAATTAAAAAAATTGCAGTCACTTTATTGAGCAATATATGTTAAGGGGAACACCTTATTCCTTTAAATACTCTTTTGGATTAGAAAAAGAAAGAACATGAAACTCTGAATTTAAACAGAATACAAATCATATCCTCTGCTTGTATAATCTCTCATCAATTGTATATTTCTTTAAGAAAACTATAGGGAATTTCAGCAAATTAGCAATCTGTTAAATTACACACACGGCTATTAAATGTACATTATAGTAAACAGATCTTTAAAAAGTTTGTGTATAAAGAACATTACATTCTTTGTGTTTTTTTACATTGATGCATATGTTTTATTGCTCCCTAATTCAATATTAACAACCAGATTATATAAATAAAAATAAATAAAGAGAAAAAAAGGCAAGAAGCAAAAAAAGATATATATTTGTACAAGCAATATTGGAAAACAATTCACTATTTTATTTATAACCATCCCTCCAAAGTGAGTGATGGGGAAGAGTCCTTTTCATAGTTCTACCTTGGTTTTTGATGACTACAGTATGACACAAAGTTTGTTGTCCTTGAAGGATAGGTACATTGACGACGTCTTGCCCTGGATACCTTTCGTTATGGGTGCTGGATTGGGTTCGTCTCCACATCCAAATTAAAGTCTTCGCCAGAGTCAGTAGAAAGGATTTTTTCTCGTGCTGTTTCCATATTCCACGTTTGCTGGTTAAACCTCATTGTGTACGCAAACGATCTCAGTACATGACCTCAGATGCGGTGACGTTCTCAGAGCTGGCAAATAGAGAAACAGCATGAGAAAAAGTTCTTCCCGAACCATTTCACCAAACACTACATGGTCATTGAGTCAGTTCATCATAATCATTACAAGTTTATTGAGTCACTTTACCAAACACACTACATAAAAACGGAATCAGCAATAGATGGTCGTTAAGTCGTGTCATGAAATCCTACATGGTCGTTGAGTCAGTTCATCATAATCATTAGTCAATTTACTAAAAAAATAGATGGTTGTTGAGTCACTATAGATCACTGAGACAGTTCATCATAATTATTGCTTCACTAAACCCTAGATGGTCATTGATTCATTTCACCTCGTCTCTTCCTAGGTCATTAAGTCATTTTCTCAACCAATACATTGTCACTGAGTCAGTTTCCAAACCCTAAATGATCAGAGTCAATTAAAAAAACACTAGATGGTCATCGACTTGTTTTACCAAATCCTAGGATTTCAACTTGTGGTATGTGCACTTCATGGGGTACATGCCATATCTCTAGGGGGTAATAGCACTATGTTCATAATCTGCTTTTAATGTAGCACAGTGTATGATCATAGCCTTGGGGGTACGTTGTTGTAATTTGTTTGAGTGGGAGGTACTAGAACTATGCTCGCTTTGGGGGTACTTTGATGGAATTTGTTTGAAGGGGTTTTCCCATGCGGGACATTTATCAAATATCTACCGGATATGTCATAAATGTCGAATAGATGCGGGTCCCACCTCTGGGTCCCGCACCTATCTCTAGAATGGGGCCCCCTAAACCCCGTTCTAGCTTTATCTGCTATCACTGTGTCCCAGCCACTTCCTGACTTTATGGTCGGGAGTTACAAAAACAGCCTAGCTCGCTGTGCTAGGCTGTTTGCGTGACTCCCATAGTAGTGAATAGCAGTTATGGAAGCAGCGTAGCATGCGAGGTACGCTGTTCCCGTAAATACCATTCAGTTGTATGGGGCTTACAAAAGAAGAGTAGCTCAGCGAGTTACGCTGTTTTCACTTTCATGGTCGGAAATCAGCCAACACGCAAAGAGGTAGAATGGGGTTTAGGGGCCCGTTCTAGAGATTGGTGCAGGTCCCCGAGGTGGGACCCGCATCTATCTGACATATCCTATGGATATGTCATAAACGTCCCTCATGGGAAAACCCCTTTAAGTAGGGGGTACTTTCTAGGAACATTGAGAAACACTGCTCTAGATGGTCATTGAGTGAGTTGACCGTAGCCATTACTAGCTCATTGGGTCTGTTTACCAAAAGCAAAATGATCTTGGAGTCACTTCATGAAACTCTACATATTCATGGACTCAGGTAACCAGTCATGACTAGCTTAGTCAGTTCACTGAAGACAACACAGTCCAACCTACCAGAATCGTCTCCATAAAGGGTTACTATAAACATGGTCTTTATAGGGTTTCATAAACTTTCATATTTAATTATTTACTTGTACTTTACTAAGCCTCTGTTCACATCTGCACTACAATTTTTAATAGTCTGTTCCGTCAAATGAACAGAATAACAAGAAAAACGTAAGCTCTGGATCTGTCACATGATGGATATCAACGTCGCCCGACTAAACCCATGGACTTTAATGGATTCTGTTTGGGCGACAAAGGCAGATGCATCCGACGCAGATGTGAACAGGGGCTAATCTACTAAACTCATTTATAAGGCCTCATGCACACAGCCGTGCCCATCATCACGGTCCACGATTACGGGCACGGCTGGCCGCTGGCGGCCACGAACAGCCGCCCATATTTTTGGCCCATGCTCCCATACAAAGTATGGGAGCACGGTCCGTAAAAAGCAAAAGCAGGACATGTCCTATCTTTTGCAGAGGCTTTCTACGGCCCGGACACCTTCCCGTATATTTACAGGAAGGTGTCCGTGGTCAATAGAAGTGAATTGGTCTGTAATTGCAGGCCGTAATTACGGTCCACAATTACGGACCGTAATTACGGCCGGCAATTACGGACAAATTCTACGGTCGTGTGCATGGGGTCTAAGACTGGAACATGAGGAGCAATTGTCAATGAAGAATCTGCAAGAAAACGTTCCCCTCAATATTTGTGCATGAATTTAAAGAGGATCTGTCACTAGTTTATTAATTCCCTATCTCCTGACTAATCTAATAAATGCTACGATGCAAAGTTATGAGCATTTTTCCAAATATGCTAATTTGGCCATACTTGCCAAATGGGAGGTGGTTCTTTCTTTTCACTCTGGGCGGTGTAATGTTTTCTGTAATGACGCTGTCCAATCAGCATACAGCTTCTCCCCCTTCCCTGCCCAGCAACACAGCGTGATCATATAGTATACAGTTTCCATTCCCGACTGTGTTTTCAACTGGTGATATCTCTGGTTGTGTCTCAGCTAGAACTGCGATCCTGGTACCCAATTCATGATTAGAATCTCCTCTTTCATATGAACCGCTGTTCTAGGTGGTCCACAGCCCAAGATATGGCTATTTGAAGTGCTCCCCCTTCCCTCCAGCCTCAGTCTCTTACACTGTGTGAAGCAGCTTCATGCGGATTGGACAGCGTCAGAGGCTGGGAGGAGCTCCACCTCAGGAGAATCGCTGGTGTTACCGCCCACTTGTCTAGTATAGCCTCATTTGCATATTTAGAAAAAAAGCTCATAACTTCTAAAATAATAAACTTTTTGGGACACAATTTTCACTAGAATTATCAGTGTGACAGCACCCATTAGATCAGCTAGGAGATTACTAAACTAGTGACAGTGCCCCTTTAAGAACTAGGTGTTATGATTTAGGATCTAAAACCAACTCTAGGTAAGAAGCCTTAAAACCTGGATGTTATAATTGGCCATTGTATAAATATATAACATTTTATTAAAGAACTGATCAGCCCAGACATCAGTAAAGTTACCAGGACACTAAAAGTTGTGTTGTGGCCAATAATGGGCAGCTGGTCACAGATATACAGATGTAGCCGTCTTTATCTTGACTTTTAACACATTAAATACAAAGTGGAAAGAAACTTTAACGTGACTTTTTCAATGGCTTTTGTTGTGTGATATCACGTTGCAGCAAGTTATCAGAGTCAAGATAAAGATGGCTACATCTGTAATCATGCATTTAAATCTGGAAAATACAAGAAATGGAAGACCAATAGTAGCTTGTTTATGGCCATCTATAGAATTATGATCATCTTCCCTACTGGTGGCCCCAATGACTAGAAGTTCATTATCAAGGCAAAAACATTGGAATTTATGGGCAAACTCAATGATCCTTCCACTTGGCTCTGCCGCCATGTACCGGGACCCAGCCATGCATGGTCTCCTTAACATCATAGGATACCTATAAACCACGGCTTACATAAAGTATTCACTGTCTCCACTATCTGTAGAAGTAATTATGTCATTTCTAAGGTCCTGTTCACACTGAGTTTTTTTGCAGGTGGAAAAATCTCCCTCAAAATTCCTTCAGGAATTTTGGGGCAGATTCCGACCTGCCTGCACTCTCTTTGCCGCATTTTTTGCGACTTTTTCGGCCGCGGCCATTAAGAGCCGTGGGCAAAAAATGCAGTAAGAACCGATTTCTCTGCCTCCCATTGATGTCAATGGGAGGCAGAGGCAGAGACGCCTGAAAAAAGGGCATGATACTTTTTCTAACAAGCGTTTTTTCCCGCTTGGAAAAAAGCCTCCACCTCTCATTGAAATCAATGGGAGGCTGTTTGGGACGTTTTTTGGTGCAGTTTCCGCGTCAAAAACTGCACCAAAAAAACTCAGTCTGAACTAGGCTTAAGAGTCTTTGGACTTGAAAGAATTCTTCTTTGGGCACTAGAAAGTCATTGTTACTCCTTCTAGAGTTTTTGCAAAGTTGTAAACTACAGTGGGCATCTAACATTAGTGTCGGAATAAGGAAAGTAAATTATTCTAAGGATATGGAGCACTCACCAAGACAGCAAACAGTGATCAAGACACTGCTGTGGGCTGCCCAACATTAACTGACGCTGCATTGTCAAGTATCCAGTGAAAGCGAAGGGGCTGAAATAAAGGGAAGAGATGAAGGTGAAGTACAGTTCAGAAATAAAAGGCACGTCTACAATTATCAGAATTGACAGCAGAAGACTGATTAATCCAAACACCAATGGCCTCCAACCTGTGGCGCTCCATCTGTGGCAAAACTACAACTCACAACATGCTGGGAGTTGTAGTTTCAGACCACAGCTGTAGAGTCAGGGGTTGGCGACCACTTCCATACTGTACATACTCCCAGTTTATTGTACATTTTCCCAGACAGCCAAACTCCAATGTTCCAGTTCTGTATATGCGCGTGATGCCGGACTATCAGATTTTCTGAATTATTGGACACTCCTAACAGAGGGATTCTGCTGCAGCAATTCAGAAAATTCAGGATTCTAATCACCAAGTACTCAATGCTATAATCCGGCTGTGGGGTCCTGGAGAATTGCGTGCTGGACGTTCAGAATTTAGCGGTCACAGATTTACTGCATTTAGAAAGTAAAAATCTCATTGCATGGAGGATGACAAAGGCTGCGGACCTTGTCTAGGTATAAATGTCACACCGAAGGCGAAAATACGAGAAATATAGACAGAATGACAGGAGGAGAGGAGACAAGTATGTGAAGAAATGCACAAGGCTGAACGTCTGCCCTGCACTTGGTAGTCAAATTGGATGAAATATAAAGAGCAAGAATAAACCAAAAAACCCTATACACCTCAGGGTATGTTCACACAACCTATTTTCGGCAGTTATTGGGGCCGTAAACGCCCGAAAAACGGCCGAAAAATCGGAAGCAGAACGCCTGGAACACCTGCCCATTAAAATCAATGGGAAAAACGGCATTCTGTTCCGATGGGTCGTTTTGAAAAACGGCCGCATAAAAAAACTGTCCTGTAAAAAAAACGGCAGCGTAAAAAAAACGGCCGCGAAAAAGAAGTGCAGGACACTTCTTGGGTCGTTTTTGGAGCTGTTTTTCATAGACTATTGAAAAAAGCTCCAAAAATGGCCGTAAAAAACGCCACGAAAAACGCCGCAAAAATCGCGAGTGGCTTAAAAAACTTCTGAAAATCAGGAGCTGTTTTACCTTGAAAACAGCTCCGTATTTTCAGACGTTTTTAGGCCCTGTTCACACCAAGTATTTTGACGAGTTTTTGGGCACGGAAAACGCTCCGCAAAACTCGTCAAAAACCGGCCGACAATACCTCCCATTGATTTCAATGGGAGGCGGAGGCGGTTAAACCGCCTCGCGGGAGAAAGAAGGGACATGCCCTATGTTCGCGCAGTTACGCCTCTGACATCCCATTGACATCAATGGGAGGCAGAGAAAGCGTATTTCGCAGAGTTTTTTGCCTGTAGCACTCAATGGGCGCGAGCGAAAAACGCTGCGAAAATCTCGACAAATGGCGTGCAGGAAGGTCAAAATCTGCCTCAAAATCCCAAACGGAATTTTGAGGCAGAATTTTCCTCCTGCAAAAAACTCTGTGTGAACCCGGCCTTAGTCTAGTGTGTGAACATACCCTCACGGTTCAAATCTGCATGTGATTGTGCTGTAACAATTTTATATACTCCAGTCACATCCAGAGCTGCACTCACAGCTATGGTGGTTCTCTGCCAAAAAAGGTTCAGTGCATTGTGGGAGATCGGATAACGATAAGGGTATGTTCACACACAAACTCAAAAACGTATAAAAATACGGAGCTGTTTTCAAGGGAAAACAGCTTCTGATTCTCAGAAGTTTTTTGAGACATGTGATTTTCGGGGCTCCAAAAAGGTCCTAAGAAGTGACACGCACTTCTTTTTCAAGGCCGTTTTTTTACACGGCCGTTTTTCAAAACGGCCGCGTAAAAAAATACCCCGTTGGAACAGAATGACGTTTTTCCCATTGAAATCAATGGGCAGATGTTTGGAGGCGTTCTGCTTCCGATTTTTCGACCGTTTTTCGAGCGTTTACGGCCCGAATAACTTCCGAAAATAGGCCATGTGAACATACCCTTAGAGATGGGAGGAGAGTTCTCAAGGCAGTTTGGGTATGTTCACACGCAGTGGTTTCAGACGCGATTCTGGGGCGTTTGGGAATTACGATGTTCTGTTCCCACGAGCCTTTATTTTACGCGTCACTGTCAAAATACGGCACGTAAAATGACGGCTCGTCAAAAGAAGTGCATGTCACTTCTTGGGATGTTTTTGCAGGCGTTTTTCATTGACTCCATTGAAAAACAGCTCCAAAAACGTCCGTAAAAAACGCTGCGAAAAACGAGAGTTGTTAAAAAAAAGTCTGAAAATCAGGAGTTGTTTTTGCCTGAAAATCAAAGGCTGCAGGTAGAAGGTCTTTATGTCGCTTTATATCTGGATAAGAGGAATCGCCTCAAACGAAAAAAAAACAAGAAATTCTATAATTTGACATTAACATGATAAATGCTGGATTATTGGAATTTCGGAATTACTGGACAAAAACGATACAAGTCACTTGTAAGGGTCGAGAACCATCGAGAAGATGAGGCTCCTGCTCCAAGTCTTTGTAAATTAGACATTTCTTTTGCTGGATCAGGCTTTTCGGAGTTATCAGACTTTGTGGATTATAGGACGCCGGATTAAAGGGATTTTGCAATATATGAATATTATCCTTCACGCCTATACTTATCACTTATCACTTCCCTATTTTCCAGGAGGCCTGCAGTTCTGATATACACTCATTATATACACTCATCTCCCGTTTCTGGGCTCGGGCACTAGATCGGAGGTTGCGGTTGATATCAGCGTTGATGAATTTTGCCAGAAAAATCGATGAGATAATAAGATTTATTATAAAAATACAGACAAATAAAACCTAGCGGAGCCGCGCCTGTCAATTATAAGCTATAATGTCCTGGGATACAAGATTCACATCCATTGTCTACATGATAATCACCACTTCAAGGAGCAAAACTCATCACCCACAGAAACTCTACAGGTCTCCCGACAGGACTGGGACCAGCTCGTTCTTGGGACTGGTGGGACTGGTGGGGATCCCACTGATCGGAGACAACACCTCTGCTTGATGTTTTAGAAAACTTATTTATAGGAGATCTGTAATAAAGTAACACTCCGGGTAAAACTGATACATTGTCTTCTACTGAGACATGCAGGACCAGAGGGGGCGGAGCATGACACACGGATTCTCTATTTAATGTTATTTATATCCCTGTGCCATGCCCCGCCCCCTCAGCCCCGGACTAGGCGTAACACAGTGTATCAGTTTTATTTAGACTGCACCTTTAAATTTCATTTACTTTTTGCAACAATTTCAACTGAAACTAGCAGACTCTGTTCACATCAGCGTTGTATCTCAGATCCGTCACACGACTTACCATGGGGTCTGTCAGTCATTTTGTCGGGAAGATTAACGCTGCGTGCGGTTCTACTCCTATTACCCACTCTGATGGAATTTGCCCTGGAGGCTCCAAACGTCGCAGGTGATTATTTTCAGGGCATGTGGTGGGGTTGGGTTTTATAAGGCTCGGATCACGCTGGTGTCATGGTTTCTATTTTATCAGGGTCTATGACTTATAGGACAGATCTGTTATGATCCGTCAGGATCAGTCATGATCCGTTTGATGGATCGGTCATGATCAGTTGGAATCTTTTTTTTACCCTCATTGATTTATAATGGGGCGTCAGGCAGCCGTTGTCTTTATTTTTACAGATAGAATAAGGTTCTATGCACATTTGCGTCGGGGGCTCCGTCACACGTTCTGTCAGATTTGACAGGAAAAATATCTGCAACTCTTTTTTCCCCATTAAAATGATGGCCCCCAAAATTGAACATGATGGACCCCATTATAAGTCAATGGGGACTGTCGGCAATATCCAGGATGTAGCAGTGAATAGAGCATTAGTGGGATACCACTGCTGCCTGACGGGCCCCGCTGACTTATAATGGGGTCCGTCGTCTTCTGCCGTGGCATCTCCTGCTTCCTTATACCTCCCTACATACAGCATGCGATGGAGCAGCCATCATTTCTATTTCTGTCAGATATGTTGCTGAATGAAATTAGAGTCATACGGAGGTGGAGGAGCGTCTCTGTGTTCTTCTATGGCAGCTCCATACACAATGCACTCATAATATGACCCTCAGGCCGGATTCACACGAGCGTGTGCGTTTTGCGCACGCAAAAAATGCAGCGTTTTGCGTGTGCAAAAGGCAATTAACAGCTCTGTGTGTCAGCCCCGTATGATGCGCGGTTGCGTGATTTTCGTGCAGCCGCCATCATTATGACACTCCGTTTGGATGTTTGTAAACAGAAAAGCATGTGGTGCTTTTCTGTTTTCATTCATAGTTTGACAGCTGTTGCGCGAATCACGCACGTCCCACGGAAGTGCTTCCGTGTGGTGCGCGTGATTTTCACGCACCCATTGACTTCAATGGGTGCGTGATGCGCGAAATACGCACAAAGAACGGACATGTCGTGAGCTTTTCGCAGCAGACTCACGCTGCGGAAAAATCACGCAACTGCCTGCACGGCCCCATAGACTAATATAGGTCCGTGCAACGCGCGTGAAAATCACGCGCGGTGAACGGACGTATATCCCGTTCATCTGAATAAGCCCTTATAGAGAGAGACAGAGAGCAAGAGGAGTACTCCGAGAGAGTCAGTAATACAAAATATAGAGTGAGAACAGTAAAGATAACAGGGAGAGATTGAGAGTGCAAGAAGGAAAGTGAGAGCGTGCCAGAAGAAAAGACAAAGGGAATGCAAAAGGGAAAAAAGAGATCAAGAAAGAAAAAACAAAGAGTTAGAGAACATGAGCAAGACAGAGAAAAAGAGAGAGAAACAAAGAAAGAATTAAAAAGAAAAAAAAGTAACAGAAGAAAAAAAAAAAGAAAGAAAAAGGAAACGAAAATAAGAAAGAGAAAAAAGAAAGAAAGAAAAAGAAAGAAAGAGAGAGAGAGAGAGAGAGAAAAATATGACAGGAGAAAGAAATAATTATAGTTGTGAGTTAAAGGGGTTTTTAGTCAAAATTGATGGTCAATCCTCAGGATAAGCCATCAATATCTGATCGGTTGGGGTCCGACTCCCGGGACCCCCGCCGATCAGCTGATTTGAATGGGCCGAAACTCTCATATGAGAGCCGCTTCCCCTTCATTCCTTACGTGCTGTGAATCGCGGGCAGACTTGTAGCCGCGGTTCACGGTATTACAGCCTTCACTTCAATCTGAGCACGTTGCAATACTGTGACTCGCCACTACAAGTCAACAACCTAAGGGTAGATTCACACGAGCGTTGCGTTTTTGCGCGCGCAAACAACGCAGCGTTTTGCGAGCGCAAAAACCATTTGACAGCTGCGTGTGTCATGCGTGTCTGATGCGCGGCTGCGTGATTTTCGCGCAGCCGGCATCATAGAGATGAGGCTTGTCGACGCCCGTCACTGTCCAAGGTGCTGAAAGAGCTAACTCTTTCAGCACCCTCGACAGTGAATGCCGAACACAACAGCGAAAAACCTGTTAAAAAAAAAGATAAAGTTCCTACTTACCGAGAACTTCCCGGCCGTTGCCTTGGTGACGCGTCCTTGGTGACGCGTCCTTGGTGACGCGCCTCTCTTGACATCGGGCACAACCTCCCTGGAAGACGCGGCAGTCCAAGTGACCGCTGCAGCCTGTGATTGGCTGCAGCCTGTGCTTGGCCTGTGATTGGCTGGAGCTGTCACTTGAACTGAAGTGTCATCCCGGGAGGTCGGACTGCAGGAAGGAGACAGGAGTAATCGGTAAGTTAGAACTTCGGTTTTTTTTACAGGTTCATGTATTTTGGGATCGCAAGTCACTGTCCATGGTGCTGAAACAGTTTAACTCTTTCAGCACCATGCAGAGTGAATGTCTCCCGACGTCGCGGACCGGAAATTTTTTTGCCAGGTTCGGCCAAAACGAGTTTGGCCGAACCCGGTGAAGTTTGCCTCGGTTGTCGGGGTTCGCTCCTCGCAAAGACACTCCGTTTGGATGCTTGGAAACAGAAAAGCACGTGGTGCTTTTCTGTTTTCATTCATCCTTTTCACTGCTGTTGCGCGAATCACGCTCGTCCCACGGAAGTGCTTCCGTGTGGTGCGCGTGATTTTCACGCACCGATTGACTTCAATGGGTGCGTGATGCGCGAAATACGCAGAGTTATTGAACCTGTCGCGCTTTTTGCGCAGCAGACAAACGCTGCGCAAAAAGCACGGACTGTCTGTACTGCCCCATAGACTTGTATTGGTCCATGCGTGCCGCGTGAAAACCACGCGGCCCGCACGGACCGAATACACGCTCGTGTGAATCCCCCCTAAAAGCTCCAGAAATTACAAGAAAGTTACTTTGTTTATAAAAACTGGGTGTTCCCCTTTAAGAACAGAAAGCAGCCTCCAAGTCAGCTGTCAAGAGTAGAGGAAGGAGTAAGGCGGAGTTCAGACCTGGCAGAATTTTTCTGCTGGAAATGTTGCTGCAGATACTTTGCGAATTTGCAGCAACATTTGCATATTTGACAGGTAATTCAGACGTTGCAGATATCACAGCGGACTTGACACAGATTTCAGTTTTTGCATTGCAAAGGCTGAAATCGGCAGTGAAATTCCGCTTCTTCTCCGAAACATAATGTGCATGCTGGGAGGGGAAATTCCGCACCGCAGCCTGATTTCCGTACAGTTATTTTCTGCAAAGTCTGAACGAAGTTTCCTACAAATGTATAGAAACAAATGTAAAAAACGGACTGTCCGCAGCGAAATTCAACAGCAATTCCGCCACGTCTGAATGTGATACGCTGCATAACAGCACGCAGAGTATTCGCCCTGTGGGCCGCAGGGAATACCGGGCGAAAAACCGCACCAAACTAAGGTGCATTTTTCCGCCTGGGATGTTCGCTGCAGAAAACTGCAGCACTTACGCCATGTGTGAACTGACCCAAAGTGTGTCACTTCCTGGCAGCTGAACATTTCATGAAGTAATTGGCCAGAAGTCAGGCCGGTGCTAGTCAGAGGCCGCCCAGGACAAATGCCACATTAAGTGCCGCGCAAAACCTTCATTCGGCCTGTAATTTATGGCGAGGGGCCGCCGCGTTCCTGTTCTTTAAAGTTGGCCGTACAATATAAAATATACGAGCTCCTTGGCACTGACACAATGTCTCATATGGTTCAATTAAATCAGCAGAATATAAACAGATGACCGGGGCCCGGCGTCGTATATTATCATCATTTTATAACTGCACGCAAAAAAAAATAAAAAAATGAATCTCAAATATATCAACGGATGCCGCTTAACGCAGTGGAACTAATTTACAGCCGTGTATATCGGAAACTCTGCGCTTGATTAATATACTGTCCGACATTCCAGCCAGTAACACACAGACTACGGATTTGCAGTTATGCGATAGGTTCACCGTTCCGCCGGTAATGAAGCTGTAATCATGTAGGCCTCGAATAACAATTAAATAACCAAATTAACTAGTTGTACACAAAGCTCCGCCCACTACGCACCCACATTGGCTGGTCATGCATCAATAGGAGGGCTGTACATCATTTAGATACATTTGTTGCAAAGGTCACTGATCTTTGTTGCAATGTTGCCAAATATGGCGGAACTCCCGGCTATGAAAAGAGTCGCCATCACTCTGGGGGAGACAGCCCGTCCACTTATTACACGACCGGCCATTCCTCATGTTCCCTGCAGTTGCCGCAACAGGGGAAATGTGTTGTTTGTGCAAACAGTCCACCATTAGGGTGCGCTCACACGTGGCGTACTTGCTTTGTATTTTCACAGTGTAAGCAGACGCTATGGAAAACTTTACAATGTATGCTTATGGCAAAAATATTCTGCCACACAATTCCTGGAGAGATCTGAGTTGTGGAATATTTAGCCAATCGGCATTGGTTGTAGTTGTCGGCTGCAGATTTCTACGCTGCGAAAATACAAGACAAATACGCCACGTGTAAGTGCACCCGGCACCTATTTGCTTCGAGCTGCCCCAATCCCTATAAATAGACACCAGTTATTTTGTAATATATACCTGGTTTCTATTTGGAACCGTTTCCAGTTCTCTGAATGCAACCTGCAGTGTAAATAATGGAGGTTTTCATTCTGGTTGTCATGGCTATATCCAGGGACATTTACACTGATTTTATTTCTTTTCACTGATATTTTATGGGGGAAAAATAACACATATTAATGTTTATTACACTTCACAGCTATAATATAGGGTAGCTGTACAATACTGTATCCAGTTTAGATGAGAAAATGTATTCACATGTATATATGGCAACCAGAAGTTAACCCTCCATGCTTTACACTGCTGGCTGGATTCAGATGGTTAAATTATGATAGATAGACAGACAGACAGACAGATATGAGAGAGATAGATAGATAGATAGATAGATAGATAGATAGATAGATAGATAGATAGATAGATAGATAGATAGATAGATAGATAGATAGATAGATAGATAGATAGATAGATTTACAATCCATTAAAAATATGGGGGGTAATAAAAACTCATGGATCGGGTGTTGCAGATATAGAGAGTCACAAACTGGAGGAGATTTATTGAGACTGCTGTTTCATACGCCCGTCTAAATATGTAGCTTGCTGGAGTAAGATGAACCAAATTTATTTGGAGAAATTGGGCACAGATCGACCTTGGGAATTCTCCAGCAATTCTTCATAACATTTTTGGAAAAACATTTATTTATCTCCAAAAATTGATGCCTCCTGTATGTGTCTGATATCGAAATATTGTAAAAGGGGTTTTCTTTGCCTTATTATATTATAATAAAGAATGACCAGAACCCACTTCAATAAAGCCAAGAGCCACGTCCAGCACAGCTCTCTGCCCTGGAGGATTGTAGGCGCTCATAAAAAACAATTGGTGACTTTTACTTTCAGTGGGCACCCCGCCCCGCATGCTTTGAGGAGTACAATCACTTTTCAGCTTGACGCTGGGGAGTTTACAGAAGAGAAGAGTTTCTTTATTATAACGTTTGAACTCTATTATCAAAATGTTATGAAACTTAAAGGGTTTCTACACCATTGTAACCAGTTGTTTTTAAATTTGCTTTAATGTATCCAAGATAAAAAAAATTAAGCAACTTGATTACAAATTCCCTATTATATGGTGTTTACAGCTCCTATGCAGAACTGTGTGTCTCCATGGTTACAAACTGCCGGATTTCTGTAGTCTGATCCTTTAATCATGTAATCCTTCCCTGCTTGTTGCTAAACTTCTCCTGAGCACTGTAGAGGCCTCTGTGATCAAAGCATGCTAGAGTTATTCACAAATAGCAGGTTATATCCCTTAAAAGACTTCGTAGCTGAATGTTCTCACAGACATTATAGCTGGCACAGCCATGTCAGAGAGGGGAGACACAAGCACACAAGCTAGAGCAATAAGAAAATGGTGAATTAAAGAAAGAGCAGATTCACATAGAACACCCACTGTGCTCAGAACCCGCAGCTCCACAAGCAGGCATATCACAGAAAGCAGGTTTTGAAAATAAAAGAAGCAAAAGCAGAAATCAGTCAACAACATAGGGCAACCTGTATCTCTCAAGGTATACAGAAACATAGGTAAATATATATTTTTCCCCATAATCACGGTGCACATAGACAAAGAGCAGCTTCACAGGGAATGCCCACTGTGCTCAGAACCTGCAGCTCCACCAGCAGATATATATATATATATATATATATATATATATATATATATATATATATATATATATATATATATATAAAAAAGCAGGCTTTGAAAAAAAAAAATAAGCAAAGCAGAAAATAGCAAACAACATAGAGCAACTTGTACCTCTCCAGGTACATAAAGACATAGCTAAAATAAAAATAAAAATCCATGTCAAAGGTGTACATACCCTCTGAATAATCCAGTCTAACAACAGTTTACACAATCCTCTTAGGGATTATATTTCAGTGCTATTTTCTGTAAATTTGCGATAATTTTCAGAAGCCATTCGCCACATCGTGTCATCAATAAACCCTCTTAGATACTCCATATAGTGCAGAGAAAAATGAAAATGTTTTTGCCCCCAATGTTCAATTACTTTGTAATATAAAAATGATAGATGGGAGAGGTTTCATTGTTGCTGGTGGCCGCCCCTCGAGCCTATGTGATTCTATGAGCTACAAAAATCTGAGCTATTGGTTCCCTGTAAATATCAGCAACCACCTGCCTGTTATATCGCAGCCCAAGACCAAAATCAATGCAGTGCACAGCACCAAGCCTAATGCAGCCTCCCCCGGGCTCACACGTGACCCAGTGTGCGGAGTCCACGAAATATACAGCCAGATGTTCAGATGGGAATCAGAACCATCAGCGACACAATATGAATGTGATCGTCATGTAGACGTGAACGCCCCCACAAAGACTCCGGTGCAGGAACGTCATGTTTACTCATATAATGACAAGTACCCCCCCTCCCCCCCACATACCGCGCCGCTTACGGTTATGACAGCAGTTTTCTTATTTAGAATTCAGAAATGAGGGAACTATAATTAACGTCTAGAGGAGAGCGTCGTGTACAATAAACACAGTCATGTAGATGCCACCGGCTAGAAGTGTTTCCATAGCAAGAAGCCACGACAGAATGGAAAATAATATAGATTTAGAGATATGAATGAAGTTTATTTACAGAAAAATAATACACTGACACTTGGGGTGCAGGATAATGACACGCTGACACTTGGGGTACAGGATAATGACATGCTGACACTTGGGGTGCAGGATAATGACACGCTGACACTTGGGGTGCAGGATAATGACACGCTGACACTTGGGGTGCAGGATAATGACACGCTGACACTTGGGGTACAGGATAATGACACGCTGACACTTGGGGTACAGGATAATGACACGCTGACACTTGGGGTGCAGGATAATGACACGCTGACACTTGGGGTACAGGATAATGACAAATCGGCACTTGGGGTACAGGATAATGATACGCTGACACTTGGGGTACAGGATAATAACACACTGACACTTGGGGTGCAGGATAATGACACGCTGACACTTGGGGTGCAGGATAATGACACGCTGACACTTGGGGTGCAGGATAATGACACGCTGACACTTGGGGTACAGGATAATGACAAACTGGCACTTGGGGTACAGGATAATGATACGCTGACACTTGGGGTACAGGATAATGACAAACTGGCACTTGGGGTACAGGATAATGATACGCTGACACTTGGGGTACAGGATAATGACACGCTGACACTTGGGGTACAGGATAATGACACGCGGAAACTTGGGGTACAGGATAATGGTACACTGACACTTGGGGTACAGGATAATGGTACACTGACACTTGGGGTACAGGATAATGGTACACTGACACTTGGGGTACAGGATAATGGTACACTGACACTTGGGGTACAGGATAATGATACACCGACACTTGGGGTACAGGATAATGATACACTGACACTTGGGGTACAGGATAATGATACACTGACACTTGGGGTACAGGATAATGATACACTGACACTTGGGTTAAAGGATAATGACACTTGGGGTGCAGGATAAGGATACACTGACACTTGGGGTACAGGATAAGGATACACTGACACTTGGGGTACAGGATAATGATACACTGACACTTGGGGTGCAGGATAAGGATACACTGACACTTGGGGTGCAGGATAAGGATACACTGACACTTGGGGTGCAGGATAAGGATACACTGACACTTGGGGTGCAGGATAAGGATAAACTGACACTTGGGGTGCAGGATAAGGATACACTGACACTTGGGGTGCAGGATAAGGATACACTGACACTTGGGGTGCAGGATAGGGATACACTGACACTTGGGGTGCAGGATAGGGATACACTGACACTTGGGGTGCAGGATAGGGATACACTGACACTTGGGGTGCAGGATAGGGATACACTGACACTTGGGGTACAGGATAGGGATACACTGACACTTGGGGTGCAGGGTAAGGATACACTGACACTTGGGGTGCAGGATAAGGTACACTGACACATGGGGTGCAGGATAAGGATACACTGACACTTGGGGAACAGGATAGGGATACACTGACATTTGGGGTGCAGGATAAGGATACACTGACACTTGGGGTGCAGGATAAGGATAAACTGACACTTGGGGTGCAGGATAAGGATAAACTGACACTTGGGGTGCAGGATAAGGATACACTGACACTTGGGGTGCAGGATAAGGATACACTGACACTTGGGGTGCAGGATAAGGATACACTGACACTTGGGATGCAGGATAAGGATACACTGACACTTGGGGTGCAGGATAAGGATACACTGACACTTGGGGTGCAGGATAAGGATACACTGACACTTGGGGAACAGGATAGGGATACACTGACATTTGGGGTGCAGGATAAGGATACACTGACACTTGGGGTGCAGGATAAGGATAAACTGACACTTGGGGTGCAGGATAAGGATACACTGACACTTGGGATGCAGGATAAGGATACACTGACACTTGGGGTGCAGGATAAGGATACACTGACACTTGGGGAACAGGATAGGGATACACTGACATTTGGGGTGCAGGATAAGGATACACTGACACTTGGGGTGCAGGATAAGGATAAACTGACACTTGGGGTGCAGGATAAGGATAAACTGACACTTGGGGTGCAGGATAAGGATACACTGACACTTGGGGTGCAGGATAAGGATACACTGACACTTGGGGTGCAGGATAAGGATACACTGACACTTGGGATGCAGGATAAGGATACACTGACACTTGGGGTGCAGGATAAGGATACACTGACACTTGGGGTGCAGGATAAGGATACACTGACACTTGGGGTGCAGGATAAGGATACACTGACACTTGGGGAACAGGATAGGGATACACTGACATTTGGGGTGCAGGATAAGGATACACTGACACTTGGGGTGCAGGATAAGGATAAACTGACACTTGGGGTGCAGGATAAGGATACACTGACACTTGGGATGCAGGATAAGGATACACTGACACTTGGGGTGCAGGATAAGGATACACTGACACTTGGGGTGCAGGATAAGGATACACTGACACTTGGGGTGCAGGATAAGGATACACTGACACTTGGGGTGCAGGATAAGGATACACTGACACCTGGGGTGCAGGATAGGGATACACTGACACTTGGGGTACAGGATAGGGATACACTGACACTTGGGGTGCAGGATAAGGATACACTGACACTTGGGGTGCAGGATAAGGTACACTGACACATGGGGTGCAGGATAAGGATACACTGACACTTGGGGAACAGGATAGGGATACACTGACACTTGGGTGCAGGATAGGGATACACTGACATTTGGGGTACAGGATAGGGATACACTGACACTTGGGGTACAGGATAGGGATACACTGACACTTGGGGTACAGGATAAGGTACACTGACACTTGGGGTGCAGGATAAGGTACACTGACACTTGGGGTGCAGGATAATGATACACTGACACTTGGGGTACAGGATAAGGATACATTTACACTAAGAAAAGAAGAGTAGAGAGTCCACACTATAAATGACGTTCTCAGAATATTTGTACAACTTCTCCACCTTCCTCACAGAATCGCCTGGTCAATGTCCATCGTGTATTTATACCTGCGCAGGTTTCTCTGGTAACGGTAACTATACTGTAATCTAGTGAAATATGACGCGGACCCCCATAATTCTCAGCCGTCTCAGAAGATCAATATCTTCCATGCAGAGCTCTATATTGGAAGGTTTCTGTGTGTCTTAAGATTTCACTTAATAGCAGCCTTGACATGAGCCTATAAAATCAAGCACTTGCCAATGAAACATGGTCTAATCCCGGGCAGATTGTCAATCACTGTGAAACGTTGGATACAGTACAACTGATACAGATGAAGAGTCAGTGAATTGAACGACCCTCAATGTTTTTGAAGATGCACAAAATTACTAGTAAAATAGAAGCAAGAGCCAATTACAAATAAGCGTTGACTGCACAGAGTAAAGCCGGCCGTACATTAGAGGTCCGCAATGGTCGACAGTTTGGACGACAACGCCATAAGCTAAAACAACAAATCACTGTTCGATGTCTGCCTTGATCCGTGGTCTGGTCTGGGCTTCTATTGATGGGATGCAGATCTGTCGTTTGCATTCAACGACTTTTTAAGGACTGCACCCGACACCCCATGAATAAAATCCAAAATGGCAGATCAACTCTTCCATAGATTTCGGTTGGCGTCTGAAACCTGTGTACGGTGACAAATTTGTCTATGTTGGGCGTATAAAAGAGAATCACTGAGCGAAGAGCATCCCGCAGCCTTCACGATGGAACGTATAATTAATACCTGCAGCTACTCTGCTAATACACGGACAACTCTGCTACCTCCAGCTCTGAAAGGTTATAACAAGGTTACTCGTTATGAACGGGACACATCTACATGTAATTAAACTTGATCATCTCCCCATTTATGAGCGCTGTTCATACAGACAGAACGTTTATTTCCATCACATCATTTGCAGCATTTAACACAAAACTAATAATCTTGCAAATCTCATTCACGCGTTAAGTTTCGCCTCGCAGCACGATAAGAAGACACATGGAGGGTAACGGGGATATGGAGGTCCTCCGACTTTACATATCACAATAGTCATAGAGCTGTTGGCGAGAGCGCTGCCCTGTACCCAGAGTAAGACAGTAATAACATTACAACACACGTGTCTGTTATGCAATGGAACTATTTTAGTGAAATAGATTAAAAATGAATATACGTCTAATTCCAGTGGATATTTTGGCAGCACTTGTTGTTTCTTCTACAATGGGACCCTGTTCTCATGAGAGCCATTTGAGCCCTATGGCTATAGAACTCTTTCTATAAGGTATTTCAGAATGCCAAATGACAGGACCTCTCCAGAACCCTCATGACTTTCCAGACCCCTCTTGACCCCCTACAGATTCCTCCCAACCCCTCCAGGTCCCTCCTGACTGCTCTAGATCCTTCTTGACCTCTGAAGATCCCTCCTGATTTCATGACATCTCCATAACTCTCCTGACACCTCCAGATCCCTCATGACCCCTCCTGACTTTCCAGACCCCTCTTGACCCCCTACAGATTCCACCCAAACCCCTAGGTCCCTCCTGACTGTTCTATGTCCTTCCTAACCTCTGCAGATCCCTCCTGACCTTCATGACGCCTACATACCTCTTCTGACCCCTCCAGATCCCTCATGACCCCTCCTGACTTTCCAGACCCATCTTGACCCCCTACAGATTCCGCCCAACCCCTCCAGGTCCCTCCTGACTGCTCTAGATCCTTCCTAACCTCTGCAGATCCCTCCTGACCTTCATGACGCCTCCATACCCCTCCAGACTGCTCCAGATCCTTCCTAACCCCCCTGACCTCCTAGATCCATCCGGACTCCTTCATACCCCTTCTGACAACTCCAGACTCTAAATCAATTCTATGAAGACAATAGATTTTTTTTCTTCCAAATACATACAGTATGGGAGTAACAAGCCACCATAGGGTCCTGTAGGAAACTTGGAATAGGACCCAACTCCATCATATGACCACCTTCAGCAGCAAGTGTGTCCAGTTTGTGGTTATCATGGTCGTAGACCTATGAAGTTTCTGAGGCTGTAGAGAGTGGCCCCTTTGGCCCCTCATCCACATAGTAGATGCTACACCTGCGACTGCCCTAGTAGTACATTACAACAGGGGGAAAACATAGACAACTGCGATCCCCCGTACAAGAACAGCATATGGGCCCCCCATTATCATAGGTCACCCCCATAAGTCTCTCTGACAATTCTCTGGGAAATGTGAGCCATGAAATTCATCATCTCATTAGTCATTTACATGCAATCTCATGGACGGCAGGATGTGTCATGATGGTAAGTGGGTCCTTTTACCTACTGTGCCCCCGTGAAGCTGCGCAGGTTGCAGCTATGGGATGCCCCCCCCCCTGCATGATGACATATATATCATATATATATATATATATATATATATATATATAGGGGAGCAGCATTAGGATTTCTAGTACATCCAGAATTGCTATAAAAACAAGTTGACATCAGCATTGATTGGTGTCCGTTTTCTGTCCCTATCTAGACGGAGCCTGAAAAACCCGAATGTGCAGCAAGCGCACGGCTCCGATAATGATCCTCTATAAAAAGGAAATTACAATATTCCCATCCCACCTTCTGCTCATTCCTGTTCATAGTGAAGGACCTGCAATAAGGCTCAGTCCATCCCATCACCATAAGACGCACTGGTCAGATTCTGCACGGCTTTATAGCGTTGCACCCGGCCCAGAGTCCTACACATCCAGTTACCACCTTCATATTGTTTCTTCAAGTTCCTAAACTAGAACTCGACTCTACGGCAGAGAGCTGCATTGCCATCTACAGGCCAGAGCAGCCGAAATGCTAATTATTTAGCATTCAATTTTCCACCAGCCTAAATTTAAATTCTAACCTCGATGAATCCTTACGTGTTTGTGTTTTGAGGCCTCGGCCAAGCAGTGACTATTTCATTGACTTGTAATCGGCTTCAACAAAATGCTAAAGATTCTAAGACAGAACCGAGAATCAGAAACTGTGAAATTCCACATGAATTAAGGACAAAGAGGAAAGTATTTCTAGATTACCTGTCGTGTGTGAATTTGGCCGGGTGCCTTGAAGCCTCCTTGACAACTGCACTCCGAGACACTGTAAGGATCCGAGCTGCTGGAGGAGCACTTAGACAACGAGTCACATCCCACAACAAATGTGTTGTCAAGTGGTAGTTCCTGAATGACGTGATGTTTTTTAGGAGGAACCGGTGTCTCGGGCTTTATCTGGAAGGTGGGTTGCGGAGAAGCGGACTTGTAGTGCTTGGCCAGATCTGGACTATCGGGCTTGAAAGTAGTCGGAGTGGTGCCCCAATTATATTTCCCCATAGTTTGCTCTTCTAACTCCACCGGGATGTCCAATGTGCCATTAATGTGTTCATGGGCGGGATCCTCGGTCTTAGATTCTTCTATAGTAACAAAATTGAGGAGGAGGTTTTTTGGAGAACGCTTCTTCTTCTTCCTCTTTTTCTTGATTTGCCGGTTTTCTTGGTTCGGAGAAACCCATTCTCCACTCTGTTTGTTCTTTTGAACCACTTTATGGCGGGGGGTTTGGCGACAACGTACCAGAGCAGTGACAAAAATGACCAAGATCACGGTCATGGTCCCCGCAATGATTGCAATGATGATTTTGATGTAGTCGTTGGTCTGTGGTGTTATCTCTCCATCTCCGATGTTCTGCCCAACCGGCGTTTCCATGTTTCTCCTCACAAGTTCTTGAACATAAGATCCATTAGTGATGGTTTCATTGATAAACAAATGCACCAGAGCAAGAGTATGAAAAGGCTCCGGTTTCCCAGAGTCATTTACTTTTATGACGAGTCGGTGTAAACCATGATCGCCGGCAATAATTTTTTCTTTCAAGCTAATGTTGCCACTCCTTTCATCAATGGTGAATAGACCCCTGGAGTTCCCACCTATGATACTGTAACGTAAGTCGGCATTTATCCCAGTGTCATTATCCACGGCAAAGACTTTGGTTACAACAGACCCAGGGTTGGTTGAGATGGGCACCAATTCACATGAATAATTAGTGGACGGGATGACAAATACAGGCCGGTTATCATTGACGTCCTCAACAAATATGGTCACTTTCACCGTTGATGACTTTTGAGGAGTTCCTCGATCAACGGCCTTCACTTGGAAGGTGTATGACCCTTGTTGCTCCCTGTCAAACGTTATATTTGGTTTAATGACTCCTGTATGAGGATCAATTAAAAAATTATCCTTTGCATTGACAAGTGAGAGAGTAAACTCAGAGTTCTCCCCTAGATCTTCATCCGTTACCGTGATGAGCCCAACCGTGCCATAAGTGGGCAAATTCTCTGGCACATAAAAGTTGTATTCATTATGGGTGAACGAGGGACTGTTATCATTTTGATCAAGGACTGATAAGAACACTGTGGTATTGGTTTGCAAGGAGGGCATTCCATTGTCCTTAGCAATCACTGTAAAGGTATACCTGTCCTGCTTCTCCCTGTCCAGTTTCCTTACAGCGGTAAGAATACCCGTCCGCCTATCAAGGTTAAATATAGATGGGGCATTGGGGGCCAGCATGTAACTCAGCTCAGCGTTGCGCCCGCTGTCTGCATCGGTTGCACTGATTTTGGTCAGCTCTGTGCCAGGAGGGTTGTTTTCCACAAAAGACAGACCAATTACTGGAAGAGTAAAAACTGGAGGATTGTCATTCTCATCCTTTACTTTAATAAGAAGCATAGCGGATTGGTTGAGTGGTGGCTTTCCAGAATCAGAGGCAACGATTTTGATTGCATATTCCCTGGTGCTTTCATAATCCAGAGGGGCCGCGGTCTCCAATAAAAACTGATTGTCAAACACTGGCTTTAACCTAAAGGGGACATCATGGTCTGTGAAACAAGTCACCTTGCCATTAAGATCGGCATCCTTATCAGTAACTGTGATCAGGGCTATTTTTGTATTAATTGGCGCCTTCTCGGATATTTGCACAGTTCCATTAACAGGATTTATAATATACCTTGTATCAATCGATGGGATGTTGTCATTTACGTCTGTGATGTTTATGGTGACGGTGGCTCGAGATGGAGTGGAACTTCCATCACTTGCTAAGACGGTCAATTTATGGAAGTGAGTTTCTTCACGATCCAGGGGCTCCCGAACTGTAATTAATCCGGTATTATTATCAATAGCAAAATGACGCCTGGCAAGGTTGGAGATCTGGTTTCCAAAATAAAAGTGAATCTTGGCATTTGAGCCCAGGTCAGCATCTGTTGCATGAAGTTGTGTCACGGAGGTTCCCACAGCAGCGTCTTCTGGAATATTCACTTCAATGTCTTTATCCTTAAAAACAGGACGATTATCATTGACGTCGGTCACCGTGACTTGCAAAATTGCCGTACTCGATCTCGGCGGGTTCCCACCGTCTTCCACTTTGATCTTCATGACATAAGTATCCCTCTGCTCTCTGTCCAGACTTTGCTGGACAATAAGTTGGGGCCACTTGTCTCCTTCGGGAGTTTCAATGACATCCAGTCCAAACACATTTTGGCCCTAAAATAAAAAATGAAAATCTCCAATCAATATTTTTGAAAATATTAGGCAATATACATCTCAGAGTACATTTCATTTATAAAAACAGTCAAAAAGTATCAATAAAGTAACCAATCAACGGTGACCTTTCATCAGTATAATGCACTAAGGATTCTATGGATACTTGACGACTAACCCCTAATGAGGTCAGGATCAACACGACTGACACTCCTACATCCCATGGATGACATTAGATACCCTGGCCACCTGATATTGGGAGAAACAGTA
This sequence comes from Rhinoderma darwinii, assembly GCF_050947455.1. Taxonomy (NCBI): domain Eukaryota; kingdom Metazoa; phylum Chordata; class Amphibia; order Anura; family Rhinodermatidae; genus Rhinoderma; species Rhinoderma darwinii. The sequence continues at coordinate 122,660,363 of NC_134694.1, forward strand.
AGACAGGTTGAGATGCTGGGCACCTGGGGACCTGGCAGCAAACCCTCTATCTGCACCATGTTGATGACAGAGTAGAACGGTGGCCCTATGCCTGAAGTGGTCAATGGAGCTCCAGTGATAGAACACTCAGAAGATCTAACCCTACACAAAATGCGTTGGACTGAAAATTTCACAAGAATTTAGTGTCTGTAGCCAAGCCGAAGTCTGATTGGCTTCGATGGATAACAAAATCATGTAAATCCTTCAAATTTTGAGCAAATTTTTACAAAGTTACACAGTTAAAATCTTCATAAAAGGCGGACTAACATTATAAATACTTTCTTTTACTTGAGCTACATTCATAATTCTGCCGGTTTCCGATTACCAGAGAGCAGTGTATTGTGGGAGAGAAGTCACACAACTAGAGCAAATTGGTTATGTCACATGTCTGACAGAAGGGTGGAGCTAAATTGTCGTCTGTTTCCAAGAGCAACCAGCAGAATTTTGAAAGCCACTCTGTATATGAATGAAGAAACATACAAGAAATAAGGCTCTGTTCACATCTGCGTTGGGGTCCCGTTCTGACGTTCTGTCGGAGCTTTCCGTCAGAACGGGACCCTGAACAGACACAGATGGAAACCAGAGGTTTCCGTTTCCATCACCATTGATTTCAATGGTGACGGATCCGGCGCCTGTGGTTTTCCGTTTGTCTCTGTTGTGCACCGGACCTGTCGTTTTGCCGGAAGCAATAGCGTAGTCGACTATTCTATTGCTTCCGGCAAAACGACGGATCCGGTGCACAACAGAGACAAACAGAAACCATGGGCACCAGATCCATCACCATTGAAATCAATGGTGATGGAAACGGAAACCTCTAGTTTCCATCTGTGTCTGTTCAGGGTCACGCTCTGACGGAAAGCTCCGACGGAACGGGACCCCAACGCAGATGTGAACAGAGCCTAACTCAAAGCAAAGCATTGACAAAGTTGTTTGACGGTTTCTATAGATCGGAACTGTGACATTTTTTGGATGTGGAATCACGCTTGAAACTAATAAGCCGGTCCCCCTGTTAGAACAACCCTTGGGGTGATTTGCTCCCACTTCTCTTCCTTGCATAGCTCTCAGGAACATTCCTCCTCCAGCACGTGATTAAACAGAATTACATTATTCATTCCTTATAACGGGATACGCTAATAAATTAAATGCACTTCTGGAGATGTTAATCGGATTTTCTAACCCAGATGGGTTCGCGCTGCCAGAAAGTATGAAAATAAATTCCCAGAAAATATATTTAAAACGGATTAACTCAAGAAACGACTAACAAGCCGACTGGCGCATGCCAAGAAAAACCGTCAGTTCTAACTATTTTGTTTCTGAACTTTAGGCAAATACCGTACATTATATACATCGGTTTTTATTTCAGTGGTGGTCTCACATGAATTATTGCTTAAACAGAATATTTGCAGTAATTGACAAATTTTAAATAATAAATTAATTCGAGCCGGATCGTTCAATGGACATGATGGCCATTTACTAGCAGGTCCCTACCAAGCATGGTCCATTATAAACCCTCGGGTGCCTTGTTGAAAGCTTAACCTATGGTCTTCCCTATGGTATTATTTAGGCACTAGACAGCGGCAGTATTTGGGTGTTATTATTTGAGAATTATATGGCACTGTTATGTGTTTACTATATGGGACTGTATATTGTTACTCTATGGTCATGTTTTTCGAACACTGAATAGCACTGTTATGGGTTCAATGTATCGGACTATGATATAGGCACTGGATAGCAGTATCATGTGGGAACTAAATGGTTTTTAAGAAAGGTTTGGTGGAATTATTTATGGACTATATGGTACTATTATTACTATGGCAGGTTCACCTCAATGGGGCGAACCTCAGCGTCTGTCCCCCCCCCCCCCTATGTGCCCTTTAGCAGCTGATGGGCGGCTTTTACGATACCTACACCCTCTCGAGTCTAACATGTTCTCAAGTTCACACAGATGATCTAATGTGTCATCCGGCAGCCATAATGTCTAAGAGCCCTCATAATAAGACATTCATGGAAACTTCATATAGTGACGAGTCGTCCTGCTGCGTTTTGGTTTATTAAGCGTAGTTGAGTATTTTCAGATTTTTTTTCTACCCGATTTATCGAATTCTCTACTGTCTTCTGTCTGGACTTGTTTGAGCTTTAGATTTTGGGATTTTTACAACAATCACTTATTTCTCGTGTAGACGAGAAGCATTTTACTGTACTTCTATAGAAATTACGGATTTTTTTCAGTTTTTATTCGCAGGAAATAAAACTTTCTCTACGTGTTTTGCTCTTTGTAGGGAAATTGACATTGTGCAAATCAATTCTGGAGGATTTTCAAATTTTTTAAGAGTGATTTTCATGACTGCTGACTAACATTGACTGCACTCTATACACTCTACATCCACTACATTCCCCATCAGAGCACGGAATCCCCAATGATATTAATAACATTAGGTTTATTACCTTTGTACAATGACATCACTGTGTTTATTATTCCTATACTATGACATCACTGTTTATTATCTCTGTACTGTGACATCACTGTGTTTATTATCCTGTACTATGACATCACTGTGTTTATTATCCTGTACTATGGCATCACTGTATTTATTATCCCTCTACTATGACATCACTGTTCATTATCTCTGTACTATGACATCACTGTGTTTATTTTCCATGTACTATGACATCACTGTGTTTAATATCCTGTACTGTGACATCACTGTATTTATTATCCCTGTACTATGACATCACTGTGTTTATTATCCCTGTACTATGACATCACTGTATTTATTATCTCTGTACTGTGATATCACTGCATTTTTTTTATCTCTGTACTGGGAGATCACGGTTTATTATCTCTGTACTGTGACATCACTGTGTTTATAATTCCTGTACTGTGACATCACTGTTCTTATTATCTCTGTTTTGTGATATTGTTGTGTTTATTTTCTCTGTAGTGTGAGATCACGGTTTATGTTCGCTGTACTATGACATCACTGTCTTTATTATCCTGTACTATGACATCACTGTGTTTATTTTCCATGTACTATGACATCACTGTTTATTTTCCATGTACTATGACATCACTGTATTTATGATCTCTGTACTGTGACATCACTGTGTTTATTATCCTGTACTATGACATCACTGTGTTTATTATCCCTGTACTATGACATCACTGTATTTATGATCTCTATACTGTGACATCACTGTGTTTATTATCTCTGTACTGTGATATCACTGCATTTTTTTATCTCTGTACTGTGACATCACTGTGTTTATAATTCCTGTACTATGACATCACTGTTCTTATTATCTCTGTTTTGTGATATTGTTGTGTTTATTTTCTCTGTAGTGTGAGATCACTGTTTGTTCGCTGTACTATGACATCACTGTGTTTATTATCCTGTACTATGACATCACTGTGTTTATTTTCCATGTACTATGACATCACTGTTTATTTTCCATGTACTATGACATCACTGTGTTTATTATCCTGTATTATGACATCACTGTGTTTATTTTCCATGTACTATGACATCACTGTGTTTATTTTCCATGTACTATGACATCACTGTTTATTTTCCATGTACTATGACATCACTGTGTTTATTATCCTGTACTATGACATCACAGTATTTATTATCCCTGTACTATGACATCACTGTGTTTATTAACCTGTACTATGACATCACTGTTTATTTTCCATGTACTATGACATCACTGTGTTTATTATCCTGTAATATGACATCACGGTATTTATTATCCTGTACTATAACATCACTGTATTTATTATCCCTGTACTGTGACATCATTGTGTTTATGATCAATAGACTGTAACTTTAAGTTATGCCTCTAGATCCGGGTCTGCACCTTACACATAAAGGAACCACAGGTTTTGAGCCGTAGAACTCACAATCTAACAACATTTATTTGACAAGACCTGAATTAACCGCAGCTTATTTATAGCTCTTGTAGATTGTAGCATCTCTCAGCACAGAAATATGTTGAACTCTCTGGAGCGTGTTTGCTTCAGTTCAATAGTATCAATCAGATGGGAAAAAAAAGCGCAGTAGGGGTTTATGGCTTTTTACGAAGAGACTTTAATTTTCACCGACTTCCTGATTAGACGTCTAGAAACATCCAAACTGTCAATGAGGAAAGAGACTACAAATCTCCCATGTGCGGCCATTGTATAGAGACTCGGTGCCTGCACTGGAAGGTGGGTACCTATACTCCACCCAACTAGACCCCCTGCAGATACCTCTCATCCATACCCCCTCTAGATGCCCCATACAACCTCCAGCGACCTGCTGCTGACATCACTTATTGCATGTAGCTATTCTAGAAATAAAGTGCAACTTTGTAGCAAATGGTTGAATGAAATAACTGCAGCTACGAGAAAACCTCTGTTACAACAAGGCAAACAAGATATTGTTACAAATCATTACCCTCATCATCATCATTCATGCTGGGGGTGTCACTATCTCGGAGTATTTCATGTGTTCGTTTCACAGTCAGCAGCTTTAGAAATCGCAAACAATCCGTAAATTCTTAAAATAGCAATATCCCCTTAAATTTATATAGCTCCAACATATTCCCCATATTATATTAATCTTGATGTACAACGTTTATACTCTAGTCACCTCCAGAGCTGCAGTCACAATTCAAATATCCACCATAAACATACCCTTAACAGCTGATCTGAGGTCTTGCTCTGCATTGTAGGAGATGTACAGTAGTTTCTAACAAGGGGCCATCGTCTGTATTTAGAGGAAAGAAGGTTTCTACGCAGATATAGAAGCGGATTCTTTACTGTAAGAGCAGTCACACTATGGAACTCTGCCAGAGAAAGTTGTCATAGTGAATTCAGTGAAAGTGAATGTCTTTCTGGAGTGTAATAATATTACAAGTCATTAACACTAGATTACTGACGATGGGTCGAGGATCCAGGGACTTGTTCTGATCGCCATATCGGAGTCGGGAAGGATTTTTATCTCTCCAAAATCAGGAAAATTGTTTTTCATGATGGTTTTTGTTTCCTCTGGATCAACATTGCAGATTTAGGACAGACTTATGTTTTTATTTTAGACTCACATACTACGTTACGGTGTTAATAGTAATAGAAATGCCCAGCCGGACTCTTGGTGATCGGCTTGCCGTTGAGAAAGCTGCTTCGGAACAACCCTGTTTGTAAAGCAAGTGCTGTAAAGATACGGATGTTTTAGAAGCCAGCTAAATTTTGAATGCAGCTTTGGATGTGAATGGAAAATCACTTGTACCAGACCTTTAGTATAAACACTACAACTCATCACCCACATTGTATTTAAGCAAATCAAGGAATATACAGACACTGAACCAAAACGGGTCAGCAAATAGATGTGAGGTCCTGAGAGCGAACAGGAAGCCAGTAAAATTCTGGATGCAGCTCTGGATGTTACTGGTGTATAATGTCATATAATTGAGGATCAATACAAAATAAATAAATTTAAATAAATGTTAATTAAGATTGAACTTTAGATTGAACTTTAGTAAGGACATGGCTCTTGGCATTAGCGAGTAGCAAAAGACGCAAGCGTGGGCCCCTCCATTACCGAAACCTGCCCCATCATCCACACACATTGAAGGGAACATTTCAAAGGTTTACTCCAGTTTTCGGGCATTTAAAAAAAAAACAACAACAAAAATAACACTATATTTCGGCTCACAACTTCTTTGCGCTACAAATTTTTTTTTTTTTACTTCTTTCGCCACTTTTTGAATTAACATAAGTTATGGCGCAAGTCCACACCTGCTCATAGCAAGCATAGATGTGTATTTCTGTAGAACGGCAGCCAAGGATGCGCCAAATTCCTTAATTTTGGTGCATTTTCCGCCAATATTTTAAAACTGGTGTTTAAGTCATCAGTCCCCCCCATTACACTTTCCATCGCCTCTGGCCCAGCCCCCGTTCAGTTTTCGGCGTGTTTCTATGCAACGTTTTTAAGGCCTTATTTACGCGAACGTGTGCATTTTGCGCGCGCAAAAAATGCTGCGTTTTTGATGCGTTGCAGTTCCGTGTGGCATCAGTGTTTGGTGCGTGGCTGCGTGTTTTTTGCGCATATGGCATCGTTATGACATGCGGTTTTGAGGTTTATAAACAGAAATGAAGAAGGTCGTTTTATTATTCCCTTCATTTCTTAAAAAACTTTAGCACGAATCACGCGCGGCACACGGAAGTGCGTCCATGTGTTGTGCGCGGTTTCACGCACCCATTGACTTCAATGGGTGCGTGATGCGCGAAAAACGCTAAAGTATAGGACATGCTGTGAGTTTTACGCAGCGGATACATGCGGCGTGAAAAACACGGAATGTCTGAAAGGCCCCATTGACCAACATAGGTCCGTGCGACGTGCGTGATTTTCACGGACGTGAACTACGCTCGTGTAAATAAGCCCTAAATCTGCTCAATTAAAACTAAAACAATCAAAAAAGCATGAAAACGATCTGCCGAGTCTCCTGCAAATTAAGAAAAAAAGGCAATAAAAAGACTATTTCAAGTTACTTTGTGCAACGTGACCCGCAGTGACCTCCTCATATTCGCCTTTTCACGGAACCCGAGAGCTTCCCTTGTTTAATTCTGCAATTGATGAAAGGGAACAACAGGAACACAAATGATATTATAAAGAACTTTTTTCTTTTGCAGGAATCATTTTTAAAGCGTCAAGTGGCTGCAACAACGGCGGCAAAACTCAATCAAGGGCGAGCAGCTGACAGACGCACAATGGGATGAAAGCGGCAGACACCGTACCAGCGCAGCCGGCGCATAAAGACTTCGAAATTCATAGATTAAAAGTAATTAGTTAATTAAACTCCAGAACAGAAAGAGAAATAACACGGAAAAAAGGATCCGGCGCGGGTCATGTGACTGCTGAAATGGAACGACTCAAGACGCAAAGACTTTCTAAGGCTTCGCTCACATCTGCATTCAGGCTTTCCAACGTCCATCATAAGAGCAGACCGGCGAAAAACCGTAGCCGCCGACCCCATCGCATGACGAACACCAACGGCGCCCGACGGAACCCATTGACTTGTGTTTTCGTCACGGTGTCCGTCATTTTGCTGGAGAAAATAGTGGAGCATGCAGCGCTTTCTTGTCCGGCAATAACAATGGAATCTGCAATGAAACATGTAACGAAGCCGCCTACACAGATGTGAACAGAGCCTTAGGCTGCATCCTGTCGGTGGTTCCGTTGAGGTTCATGTCACTTCTGACAGCAAGAATTGCGCAGTACGCTACTCTATTTGTACTCTCAGAATGACAGGAACTGCAATGGAGTCAAAGAAGTCAATAGAGTCCATCGGGCGTCGTTCGGATCCATGGTGAGACGGATACGGCACAGCGTTATGGCTTCCGTTATAAGCGTAAGGCGTAGCGCAGATGTTCCTGTTTGGGGTCGGTACAAAGATTTACAGTATTTATGAGGCCCCATAGATCACATTCACAGGCGATGTATTGATAATCGAAGGTGGTCTTGGATAAAATATACCCGGCTGCTTTTATATGTCCTCCCACAATTCCTTGCACTGTAGCACTCCCCTATCTGGGATTGACTTATAGCCCTGCTCATTTTGATGCTTTTGGTTAATGAATATAATTCAAGAACTACAGTGAAAACTGACACTTATCCAGTCCATACACAATTACTGGTGAACTGTTGGAGAATTTGGGGGGTGTTTTTTTTATTGAGCGATTGGAGATCAAGGAGCCCATAAACTGTTCTTGCACGGGTGACCTTTGCTTTCTGTCTCCACCACTGATGGACACAGTGATTATTATCCCATCATCAGTGATTATTATCCCACTGGGTCAACGTCAGCACCGGGCAAACTTGGGAAAATTACAGGTTCCACTTGATCATCTGGATAAACATGATCTAGGGTGCACAGGGGCCCACTGTGACGATCACTCAAGGGCCACATACAGCTGGAGTCGGCTTCTGTTATCTATATAGGAGACCAGATGTTTCAGGAATGTCTGAATTGGTTATTTGTGTAGCCCCAGTGGAGGAGCTATGGGTAGACTTACTGCCTAGAGGTCTATGACATCACATGTCGTCCTATACGATGACATCACATGTCGTCCTATACAATGACATCACATGGTGTAAAAATATGACGTATTTGATTCGTGATCCAGTTCTAATGGATAGTCATGACGTCATTGTGCAACATTACGGGACCCAACCGCAGCTGCAAATCCTACAAACACTTCAGGACTGATCTCTTATTATAATTATTCTATTAGCATCAAGTACAATACTCCCATCATCCTCTCCTGCTGTTGCGGCACTGAGGAGCTTGTTGTAACTCTGTATATATAGCGATGTTCATATACATTTTGATGTGTTAGATTTCCCCGCAGCCCTATAAAATATTATGGGAACACTTTGGAGAGATGCCAGTAATAAGTACAGATTGCAAAGCGGCTACGTATCCAATCCTGCTGCACAACCGACATCTAGATGGATCTTAAAGTGATACTCCACCTTAGGCTGACATTGCCTCATTAACTCCGCATCATTAGGATATCCCAATCATTATCTTAATTAATGTTTTTATTTATTTTTCAGCCCATTTTTATGCTATGAAGTGTAGACGAGAAATTTCAGTTTGAAAGTAAATAAGTTGCTGTTGATGGATCTTATTGTGTTATTATAGGTTTGCATTTCGTCCACAGGTAGCAGAGCTGAATTAGTTGTTTCACTGGTTTTTAATGCAGGGTCATAGCTCACAGGGTCAGGTTAATGTCGGGGGTTTACCTGCCGCCACATGGAAAACCACATAGAATATACGGTGATATCGCGATACATCACGAGCTCACTTCTCTAGATTTGACAAACTCCCATCTGCTATATTGGGACTTTAAATGCGTAACGTTGCCCCGCTATGTAGCGGTAAATCTAATCGGGTCTCCTTAATAACCCCGGCATTCGTCTCATTAACCCATTCATTCCCAACTAATGTATTTGCTATTCATATGTTAATCAGAATATTGTGATATGTTAATAAGCATCAGATATTGAAACAGTGGAGCTGTTCTCGATACACACATAATTAGAATAGCAACAAAGAAGTGATCCGATCAATCAATCAACTTGTTGATGGTTTCCAAATAGCAATAAATGGTTTCCTAAAAAAAAAAAAAAAAAAAAAAAAAGAAGAAGAACTGAAAATTAGAATTAGGTGAAACATCCGAATTTTCATAAAGATCTGGTTCATCACCGTCCTTCATGGTGTGAGGACTGCTGGGAAATTTGTAGAAGGCGGACGGTTTTCCGACCTCCCAGTCTCCACCATTGGGCCTTCGGTGTGAGCGGCAGAGGACTAGTGGCGTTCTATAGATTACCTCGTACTAAAGCCGGAATGAAGTTCTTAAGACTTGTCTGGCGTTCTTACAGAGGAATTGTGATCATTTTCCGGACGCTCGGCTTCTGAGCAGAATTAGCTCTATGGGTAATCTGCGATATTGGGGACGTATTCGGCTCTGCTAACAGTCTGCCTGACACGGTGCCAACAAAGTCACCGCAGAACAGCGGAGCGCATGGAACAATCTCCAGTAGTGAACACGCCGCGCTGTGTAACGTATCCCTTCCCTCCATGGATTCAGCTGCCTGGCGTCTCCACCTGCAATGTTTCCAAGTCAATAAAGGGAGAAAAACGGTGGTTCCCTTAATCTGCGGCCGGCACGTTTCACGAGAGCACAAATAAAAAATCACCGTAAAAGTCAACAATGTGGCTGCTAGAATCCAATCATTAATATGTTCTGATCATTTGTTACAATGTATCAGTGCAGGGGATATGCATCAGCTCACAGAAGATTGTCTGGATACAATTGGCCGGCCTTATGTTGGTTGGTGCCCTGTGCGGTATCTTCTTGGCACCTACTTCCCCCATATGGTGTACAGTCATAAAGTAATATATAGTACCACTAACCATACTAAACAGTGCCCCAGTATACACGCCATACAGTATGGTGCCATATATCGGCCAATTCACACTTCCATAAATTTGGCTTACTACCAATTCTATACGGTGCAGCCTCCACCACCAGAATAATATACTGTATAGCGCCAAAGTAGCAGCTGCCTACCGCCATACAGTGCTCAATCATACCAACATATAGTAACCGCTCCATACAGAAGGTAATCTAATAGCGAGACATACAATTATTATTACGTTCTATGGTAGTCACAAACCTCGGGCGCCAGGCCATGTGAGGTGCCCATTCAGCAGAGGCAGCTGCCCACACCCCTAAGGCCAAACATCATAACGAACCCTCAGCTGTGAAAAGGATTACGTAAAGGCAGGTTTTAAGCCTTTGAATGTCAACAAGGTTTCCATTCACTAACAGCAAGCATAAAGAATGAAAATTAAGCTAAGCATAAAGACCAGAGGAAAGTTATTCAATTAACTGACAGCTTAGGAGGGATCCATCACTGTGCACCACCATGCGCTTGGGGCTTTTGGAGGGCCAATAGATCCTTTCAGATGCCAAGCGTTTCACCGACCACTCAGCTGGTCAAGGGCCAGCACAAAATCAGTACCAAGACGTACACACTCTACTCATCATGTGGTGCTGTATGTGTCGGCACCCTCCATAGTTACTCCGCTGTATGTTTCTATGTAGTTCATACAACAGTACCCCAAAATAGTCATCGACAAAGTTAGCAACAGGGCCCCCCATAACAGTCACAATCACTTGATTTAGATTAAAGGGATAGCCATAGGATCCCCCATAACAGTGACAGCCACAGGACCCCCATTCAGTGACAGTCACAGGATCGTGATGAGCGATAGCCATAGGGTTCCCCATAACAGTCACAGTATCTTGATGAAAGTGACAGCCACAGGGACCCCATTTAGTGACAGTCAGAGGAGCCTCGTTCAGTGTATGCAGGAGTTGCTGTGTTTGCTGCCCTTAGATACAGCACAGGACAGCTTTATCCAGGGCACTCGCTCACAGTTGCAGATATAGAGAGTGATGGGCCATACACAAGGGAACCGACACTATCAATTGTTACATAATATAAAAACTGAAGAACAGTAAAATGTAACAAAACGTTGTTAGTAAAAGTTGCAAGAAGACGCTGCAGTCCTATGTAAACCTGATCTGTCCATATTTATGGTATGTTCTAGACCCCCCATAACAATACAATCACTTTGGCGCAGTATCAGATGGACGTCTTTGTGGAGCCACTTTCCCGGCTGTAGCTAAGCAGCGCCGGCGTCTTCTGCTCAGTCATTGAATTCTAACAAATTGTAACCATGAATCTGAGGCGATCGAGCAGGAATTGTAATTTTCACAACCATCGTCTTTCACTCAAGGGCATCAAAAAGTCAGCGGCGTAACGAGCGTTTACCCCTTTCCATGGGGTAATTATGAAAAACTGCCAGCAATTACTGATACGCCGCGCTAATTTAATGAAAACGAGTCGAGTGCTGCAACAGGCAGAGCCGGTCATTTCCATTATTGGAAGCGTTCAGAGCAGCGCGAGAGAATACGTGCCGAGCTGCCAAAGAAGAAAAATACAAAACTAAAACACGGAAAGTGGAGGTTTATGATAAAGGGTTCTGACGCCCGCTCCGCTCTGACCACATCTTCAACTCACTTCTATGGAGTGTGACGGCGAAGACCGCGTGCAGAATTCTTCAAGTGGTCCTCCGCTTTGGACAATCCCAACTTCCTATGACAATAATCTGATCACAAAGTCCCCCCCCCTGCGGAGACCCCCAGCGATCAGCTGTGATCTGCGGGGAAACCTGTCAGTAGGTGTTCAGTTTCCCTGCAGCGCCACCACAGGATAAATGTAGCATTACACAGTGTCCATTCATATCAATGTGTTGTCTGTGTAATGCAGGACAGTTCAGGTCCAGGGAGAGAGACATTCTATGTAACCGCTCTCCACTCTGACCGAGAGGTGAGGATCCTAAACTGAGGAGAGGACACCCCTTTATTACCCCAGAATTCACCTATAGGGTGTATGACAATGAGGTTTCTATACTGGACATCCCCTTTAATGAGGGTAGATTGGTCAATTGACAAAATTTATGGCAAAAAAAAAAAAAAAGTCCCAGAAATCCCCTAAAGCAGCAAATATGAAAGTGGTCGTCTATTATATTATTGTGCTGGGTTACAAACCCTAATGGGGGTAATGAACGGGTCCATATGGGATGTCACCTGCTGGGAAAACGTTCTAATGTAAATATTATACGGGGCAACAACCCAAACTGACCCCTCAACTCCTCTGCGGCCCTATATATAGTCCTATGAAGTAAATCACTGAGACGGACATTATTTTAAAGGGCCACTAACCCTAAAGTCCAGCGCTTATAATAGTGCAGTTTAATTATAAAGACTCACCGCTGATATCAGTCACATGTGATATAAAGGTCTCTGGATCTCAGCTCTGGAGATACGTGACAAAGTAGGGATCATGGGGGCGGGGAGTTTTATACACTTTCTGTTACTCAGTCCATTTAAGTAAACTACGACCCGAACTGGCTGATAACAGAGAGAAACAGATTGTATTAACCTGCCCTACAGTAATTCTCTCCCCAGCCTGAAATGGCTGATAACAGAGAGCACTGGATTGTATTACCCTTTCCTACACTCCGCCTCCCCCACCCCAAAAAAACCCCACAAAAACTTGAAATGGCTGATAACAGAGAGCACTAGATTAAATTAACCTGTTCTACAGTTATCTCCCATTTCCAGCTGGGGGAGGGTAACAGAGAACAATACATTTTATTCACCTGCCGTACAGTCGGTCTCTCCCCAGCTTGGCTGACAGCAGGGAACAATTAACTCGCACAGCAAATGGGAAAATCTGCGCCATTCAGCCGTGTCCTACAGTCCCGGTCCCTGTTATTCTAATGACGGAAAGAGTTAATCCCTCCCACGAGATAACTACGATGACGTCCTGACTTTCCTGCGGGTCCCACATGCTCCTCGCTCAGCGCAGACCCCGCAGCACTTCATACATCACATAATTGCTCTCCGTTGATTTCAGAACATATTAAATTCCAGCAGAATTATAATTATCCGATAATTGTTCATTTACAGAGATATTGAAGGGACTCGTGATCAATATCACTATTAAATATCATTAATGAACGGATAATTAGAGGCTTTAGAACATTTGCATTGCGGCCTACAATCTGTCCATGAATCTCTTCATTAATTCAGAGGAATAGTCCGCTCTATGTATATAGTATACGGAGGGTGCCGGCCGTCATCGTCCGTTTCATTGGTCGTCTGGTTGGTACTGGATTCCGTGCACCTTATTGTATGGGATGGACTCATTGGTGTAGCAATAAAGGTTACATAGTATCTTATCCTGAATATCATGGGGGTCCATAGGGCCCTGTAAGGTGTAAGAGAACAGCAGCGCTATAGGCGACTGGTGCGGAGGTGTGAAGACCTACCCAAGCCAATGGTTTAATGATGTAATGACGAACTCTCTCACCAGACAAATGAGTATTTCCCTTTTTAGAGTGTATAGAGATCTTATGTCATGATGTCACAGCATAAACCAGCACATGATGTCACCGCATAAACCAGCACATGATGTCACCGCATAAAACAGCACATGTCACCGCATAAAACAGCACATGTCACCGCATAAAACAGCACATGTCACCGCATAAAACAGCACATGATGTCAACGCATAAACCAGCACATGATGTCACCGCATAAAACAGCACATGATGTCAACGCATAAACCAGCACATGATGTCACCGCATAAAACAAACAGGACATGAGGTCACCGCATAAAACAGCACATGATGTCACCGCATAAAACAGCACATGATGTCACCGCATAAAACAGCACGAGGTCACCGCATAAAACAGCACGAGGTCACCGCATAAAACAGCACGTCACCGTATAAAACAGCACATGATGTCACCGTATAAAACAGGACATGATGTCACCGTATAAAACAGGAGAGGTCACCGTATAAAACAGGACATGATGTCACCACATAAAACAGCACATGACGTCACCGCATAAAACAGCACATGATGTCACCGCATAAAACAGCACATGATGTCACCGCATAAAACAGCACATGATGTCACCGCGTAAAACAGCACATGATGTCACAGAATAAAACAGCAGATCATGTCACCGCATAAAACAGGACGTGATGTCACCGCATAAAACAGGACGTGATGTCACCGAATAAAACAGCAGATCATGTCACCACATAAAACAGGACGTGATGTCACCGTATAAAACAGGACGTGATGTCACTGTATAAAACAGCACGTCGTCACCGCATAAAACAGCACATGACGTCACCGCATAAAACAGCACGACGTCACCGCATAAACCAGCACATGATGTCACCGCATAAAACAGCAGATCATGTCACCGCATAAAACAGCACGTCGTCACTGTATAAAACAGCACGTCATCACCGCATAAAACAGGACATGATGTCACCGCATAAACCAGCACATGATGTCACCGCATAAAACAGCAGATCATGTCACCGCATAAACCAGCACATGATGTCACCGCATAAAACAGCAGATCATGTCACCACATAAAACAGGACGTGATGTCACCGCATAAAACAGGACGTGATGTCCCCGCATAAAACAGGACGTGAGGTCACCACATAAAACAGGACGTGATGTCACCGCATAAAACAGCACATGACGTCACCGCATAAACCAGCACATGATGTCACCGCATAAAACAGCAGATCATGTCACCGCATAAAACAGCAGATCATGTCACCGCATAAAACAGCAGATCATGTCACCGCATAAAACAGCAGATTATGTCACCGCATAAAACAGCAGATCATGTCACCGCATAAAACAGCAGATCATGTCACCGCATAAAACAGGACGTGAGGTCACCGCATAAAACAGCACGATGTCACCGCATAAAACAGGACATGATGTCACCGTATAAAACAGGACGTGATGTCACCGCATAAAACAGCACATGATGTCACCGCATAAAACAGGACATGATGTCACCGTATAAAACAGGACATGATGTCACCGTATAAAACAGCACACGATGTTACCGTATAAAACAGGACATGTCACCGTATAAAAACAGGACATGATGTCACCGCATAAAACAGGACATGGTCACCGCATAAGATAGAACATGTCACATGTTCACGTACCTACGCGCCCATTGAAGTCAATAGGTGCGAAGACCACGCATCGCACAACGTGACTTGCGCATCAACTCAATTGAAAATAGTAATTAAGAAAAAAACATGTGCTTTCCGTGTGCGTGAATAACGCATGCCCCTCGCAAAGTACACTGATGCATAACGCAGCACACACAGACTAGATTCACACGCGTTTTTCCACGCACGTGAATCTGATACGTGGCCTTACAGTTAAATTCTCCTCTAATTTGGATTGTGTGGCCTTTGGTGGGTGACAGAGAGAGTCTCCGTTAATAATTGAACCGCAGTTCGGGCCGGATAGACGTGGGAATGGACACCATTTTTAGGTGTATTAAGAAATGTTTGTTTAGATCTAGGTTTGTCTTTAATATCTGCTCTTAGAAGTTGATTTGAAAGGGATTTTAATTTACGATATATAAATTGTGGCTTTTCAGTAAATCGTCCCCCGGAGCAGAGAATCCTCAGGGAAGCCTAAAATGAAATGTTCATCTAGAATCGACTGCGATACCCGGAATTCATCATTGGTTCACTTTGCTTGGTCTCGCGCCTCTGCTTCTAGATCGCAGTTCTGGGCGGAGATCACGATGTCGCGTCGTCAGGTCAACATCTGCATGGAATTTGTAGGTTGGTAACGTGGCGGATCAATGGTCTTATACAGCACGCAAGAACATGGCGACAGCACACGGAGAACACTAATGCCACTAAATATACATTACTGATAAATCTACTTACAATAGGGAGGTTCTTCGTGCACATTTTGATCAAATTGTGTGAGCCCACCTGCCACGACAAGGTGACCTCTATAAGGTGGGCCCCTACGCTGCACATACACCCAGGGACTAAGCCTACATATATATCTGGGGATGGTAGGCACCAGCATTATCAACGGTCTTATCGTGACAAAGAAATCAGATGCTAAACTGCTCCGTAAGGCCCGATTCACACAAGCGTATTTTAAACGTTACGGACGTTAAAACAACGGCCGTCACACAGACCTCGGTAATTCAATGGGGCTATTCAGACATGCGTTGTTTTTCTGTATGTCCTATTTTGGTGCCTTTTTGCGCTCCACGCAGCCCATTGAAGTCAATGGGTGTGTGAAAAAAAACGGACAGCACACGAACGACATCTGTGTGCTGTCCGTGTTTTTCATACACCTGTTGCTAAAAAAATGATGAAAAAAGAAAAAAACAACACCTACAGGTTTTTTTTTGCGGACATAAAAAAACAGGTGACATATAAAATTGCAAACGTGCGTAAAATCCGCAGACGCGCACCGTACATAGATGCCACACAGAACTGCAACGCAGGAAAAACGCTGCGTTTTTTAAGCCCACAAAACAGACATGGATGGATGGATGGATGGATAGATAGATATGAGATAGATAGATAGATAGATAGATATGGGATAGATAGATAGATAGATAGATAGATAGATAGATAGATAGATAGATAGATAGATATGGGATAGATAGATAGATAGATAGATAGATAGATAGATAGATAGATAGATAGATAGATAGATAGATAGATAGATAGATAGACATGAGATAGATAGATAGATAGATAGATAGATAGATAGATAGATAGATAGATAGATAGATAGATAGATAGATAGATAGATAGATAGATAGATAGATAGATAGAGACAGGAGATAGGATAGACAGATAGATAGATAGATAGATAGATAGATAGATAGATAGATAGATAGATAGATAGATAGATAGATAGATAGATAGATAGATAGATAGATAGATAGATAGATAGATAGATAGATAGATAGATATAGATATTTTTGTGGAGTCGTCATTCACGTGTTGTCCTCGCTGCATTTATCTTTCCGCATGAAGTGATAGATCCGGAATTGTCTGCGTTTTTCTTTTTCTCAGTTTTGCGCAGTGACGCTTCGCTGCTTCTGAACAGGGAAATACAGGCGAATGTCAATCTGTTTATGACATCACCGCGGATCGTTTTTATAGACGCTGCTGAAAATATCATATAATTCATAGTAAAATGTCCATTTCAAATGTAAGATTAAGATGGAGCGGCGCAGATGACGGCGTCCTTTATACCATCCGTGATTTCTCGATTGTATATTCAGGTGACGCCATCTGCCACTTTACAGCTTTTGTTGCCACTTACAGAATGTATGAAGCGCAATTGTGTTCTGTACGTCTCATATAGAACGTTCCGGAGGGATTTACATTACCATCATGTCGCCTTTCTAGGGAAAGTTACACTGCCTCCGGCAAATCTGTACACTTCTGAAATACTCTGTGCTCCTGTGGACCTCACTTCTTCCACTATGTAAATCTCAGTCTGTGACCACCTACAAGATCAGCTCACTTCTCTTCTGAAATACTGCTGGGGATCTTGCACCCTCCACTATATAACGCTCAGTCTTCTCTACTGAAATACTCTGTGCTACTTGGGACCCTGCTTCTTTTCATAGGTTAAGGCTCGGTGCACACTACTTTTTAGCATTTATCTTTTTAATTTTTTCTAAGGATGGAGTAGCGTAGTAGATGAATTGCCATTCCGAGGGATTCCGCAAAGAAAAAGTATACCGTGCACCCATCAGCACACATATCTACTAAAATATAAAATACTCTGTGCTGCTGGGAACCCTGCTCTCTTGACTATGTAACTCTCCGTCTTTGACCTCCCTCCAATCTGTACACTGCTGTCCTGAAACACTCTGTGCTACAGTGGACTCTGCTTCTTCCGCTATGTAAATCTCAGTCAGTAATCACATACCAAATCAGGAGACTCCTTTCCTGAAATACTTTGTGCTGCTGTGGGCACTGCCCATGTCAAATACAGCCCTGTCCTAACTTACATCACCACATGAGTGAGCAGGCCACTGTCTCGGTCAGCACACTACCCTCCTGAAATACTCTGTGCTGCTGGGGACCCTGCTCCCTCTATTATGTGACGGTCAGACTTTGACCTTCCACAAGTTCAGCACATTCCTCTACAGGATTACATAAAACCCTGTCCTAAATTACATAATTACATAAGTGAGCAGGTTGCGGTCTCCATCGGCATACTTCCCTCCTGAAATACTCTGTGCTGCTGGAAAATGTTCCATACTCATTTGATTCAATTCCTGGTGTGCTATTCCCGGTCTTTGATTACACTGATAACATGACGGGATGAAGTCACATCCAATCCCATAGACTGAAACACGGCGTCCCAGCGCCGGGCCAGAAATAAGACCTCAAGTCTCTGCAGTGGTCGGGATGACAGACGACACTGTAATTTTATTCTCTTCCTATAATGACAATGGAGAGTGATATCGCAGAGCGCGGCCCTTCACACGGCGCGGGATTGGTCATGCGTCCTTTCACCGCTCATCAGGGTAAATCGCTTTGATTGGTGGAGAAACGTGAATGTGTCTGATCTGCTTATACTAATGAAAGGGAAATGGAATCCGTTGTCAGGACACATTTATGTGGGATCTCCGCCACAACGAAGGCTCCAGAAATGACACAACGGGAGCCCGAGGACGGCGGCCACAGACGCTGGACTGCGCACCGATGACGATCACTGCTTATATTCACATCATTTCTGTGTTGTATCCCAGTTTTATAAATCACAAAGGGACAGTTCACTGCAGCACTTTCATCCTGAGCCTCCTGGTTCATGAATAGAATGACCAGAGCTACGGTAAACACTGACACACAGACAAAGCTGCGAGAGAAAGGTTTCGGTGTGATGTAAAAAAATAAAATAAAAATGTTATACCATCCTTCTTAATGCGGCTAATGTTGTAAATACAACTTTCAGTCCTATGTAACACCACAGAGATAATGATAACTATCTGATATAGAGAATGAAGAAAGTGTTACCTGCAGTCCCATGTAACACCACAGATAAAGTGGCAGCTCTCGGAGTGCAGATAATGTAGATGTTACCTGCAGTCCTATGTAACCCCTCAAATTTGTAGATTATGATTTCACCATGAGATGTGTCAAATGACAAACTCCACTCTGCTGCATCTGCCTATTAGACCGCTACATCCTGTTTTAGAGATCTGATCTTCAACCACAAAATAACTGCATAATTTGTGATTGTGACGTCCTTTCCTCCAGTTAATATAGTGGACGTCTCCCTATAAAGAGTTAATAGTGGTGACATTCCTGAGGAGCGGCGCGCAGAGTGATATATATATATATATATACACACACACACACACACACACACACATACACACACACACACACTGTATACAGCGCGTGCCTTTAGTCTCAGTGGAGAGGAACGCCACCAGTAACGCCTGGTAATGGTATAGGAGTCCGTTATACTTCCATTTTTCTGTTCGCGGACAGTCGCAGATTGCGCCCTTTGTTCTTGTTAATAGATCGGAAGAACATTTACAAAATATTTCTATGACTCGCTGCGATCATTATTCCCCTCGTTCTGACAGTGAACATAATGAACTCAGCGAAGTAATCATTTAGTAAGATAATTGAATGTTGAACAAGTGGCGCGTTATCTTCATCGATTTACTATTTAACTTACAAAGTAGACGCCGTATATAAGTCACGACTCATATATATATATATATTTATTTTTTTATTATGTTACATGGCCCTTTTTTTATATTACACGACCGTATATATCACATGACCGTATTATAGAACATGACCATATATGTATGACCTGACCGTATATTGCGCATGTCCATATATATCACATAACCTTATATATGTTACATGATATATATACACACACACACACATATATATTTATTACATGACCGTATGTTTAGGTTACATGACCCTGTATATGTTACATGACTGTATATAGGACCTGGGCTCGCATTGCTGCAATAAGCTAAAGGTATAAAAAAAAAAACAGACTTCACAATGGAGCGGACGGAAGAGATAGTCAAGCATGTTGGTGTTTATGGCGGAGATTGCAAAATTCCCCTCCCATTACATGGACGATTGGTAACCCCAATATTCCTGGTGGTTTGGGATGATGCAGAGGTTAGTGCAGGTAGTTTAAGGCAGGTAAATGTACCTATAACTTCCTTTTATGTGATCTAAACAGATCCAACATTCTTTATAGGGGTCAGAGATCTGCTTCTCCACACAGACATAGTTATAAGATGGGATTCTGTCTGTCTGCAGTCACCACTAGGGGGAGCTCACTGTATAGGGATTATACAGCTCCCGTTGACCTCAATAATAAATAAGTATGCAGTGAGCTCCCCCTAGTGGCTGCAGACATTTTTTTAATTTAACTGCCTTTTATGAAAGGGGGTTCTCCAGGTTCTAGTAGTGTGCACTGTGACCTACCAGGTAATGCCGCCCTAATGATCTAGTGGAAATATTCATTATTGTTGAGCTAGGGCTTCTGGACTGTGAATAATGGGACTTCTATAGCTCAATCATTGTACAATGGAAAGTTAAGTACATTTCTAATATAACATGTATTTCAATTCCTCACCATTTTCAAGATTCCTGCTTGCGGTCAGTGAATGGAAATATTTGTTTACATTATAACTATTTAATAGTTGTGTATGATTTGGTAGAGTGAACAAGATCTATCATATATTACCCCTCCCTACACACGTATATAGTAACGATGACATCATGCAATAAAATACGTTCCAGCTCCGGGAGTTCTACCAAAAAAAAAAAAGAAAAAGAAGAAAGCGCTAACAATTCTAATTAGGACCCTTTTTTTTTATTTTTTTTTCTGGGCCTCAAAATGTATGGCGCGTCAGGGCGTCCATTGATAGAGGGCATAAAAGTGCCAGGTTTACGCTGGCCGGGAGATTTACGGAGCTGCAATCTCGCTGCTCGCTGATACATTCTGCACTATCCACACATTGACCTGGTCTATAGAGATGTCAGCGCTCGACTCTGCCTCCGAAAATCAGATTTTTTGTATTTATTTTTTTTCATTTAAGTGATCCCTTTGGGGCAGAATCTGCTCTATGTGTGAAAATAAAGTAGTCTGATAGCGCAATTAAATTGTCAGCTTTAATACAAAGCAATTTCACTTTATTGACTCCGTGTTAATGTAACATTCAAATAAATATATGTCTGCGGAGTAAAAAAAAATGACAAGAAGATACATTTTTTTTCTCTTTTCAGAGCAAAACATGTAGGAGTCTGTAGATCAGGTAGAAGGACATTCAGAATGCTGCGCTTATTTGTGGATACATTGTTGCCACATGTTGCTTAGATCATGCCAGTTGTGATGCCACACAATTCCATCTAGTCCTAGGGCTTTAGTAGGGTGCCACCTGCTCAACTTCTGTTGTCACTGGAGAGGGAGCTACTGGTCCTGCAGGAGGCGCCACTCACCGTCATCACCTGGGCACCCGGAGCTTGTTCTCCCAATTAAACACTTGGTGCCCAAACTTAGAGCCGTATCTAGACTTTTCTTCATCCAGAGCCAACGTTCCGTTCGCTGACCCCATTCCTGTATCTAAATACCCTGGGCAAGGTAAAGTTGCTTGTTGGCAGCCCCTGGCACATGCCCTGGTGCCCTCCCTTAGCTATGCCCCTACCCAAACCTATGGAAAGGCATCTACAGAATGCAGCTTCATTCCCTGTTTTATTGCTGCGACAATCGGGTATTATTTACGGAACGGTCTGGCACTTCCCAGGAATCGTATTTGTACGCTGCTTGGTTGTATTATTTGGCGCATACCATAAGGAAGTGGTATCAGTAGATGGTTCTGCACAGGGCACCATCTAACCATCAGCTCGCCCCGGCCTAAAGGTTTACATAAACTGATTGCTCAATATCAGAAATCCTTAATATCCGGTTTATTTTCCTCCAGCAGCGGCCACATGTACGAACGTCAATGTTACCCGACTGGATTTTGTTTCATAATGAATCATTGTATTTTTGGTCCGAGGTCAAACTTTGGTTCTCTTCAGTCCATCATAAAAGTGAACAATGGTCCCCGGCTACACAGAGATGCCCCCCCTGTCCCCAAACATCCACATTTATTGTTCTTTGTCCTCATTTGTCAGGATCGCGGTCTTAGAAGATCATAAGAATTGTCCATAAAAGACGCAGCCAGAACGTTCTTCAAAGTGGAGAATAATTCCGTTGCGTTACCCGTCAGATCCTTTGTCATGTAGAATGGTCAATAGTTTGTTGCGGGATGTCACACACGGCATCTTTATCTTCACTGCCATGTCGTAGGTCTTTGAAAAAAAAAAATCTTTGTCTGGGAAAGATAAATGTAGAACAGATCTTGACCCGACATCGTTGTCCATCAACATCTGACAAACAAAGAGCGGACGAGGCCGTTCATTATTGGGACCACCGCAGTGCGAGATGATAATGTAGATGGACGCGAGTCTCTTCAGGATGCCGGAACCACAACGGCCTAAATATACAAATCACGTTCATTCTTCACCCGTGACCCCCATTCTATTCAGTCTATAATAACAAAAGAACAATAAAGTGGCTAAAGCCGACCCCTCCCCGCCCCCCCAGCTTCATTGCTCTTTGCCCTCATGATCTCGGAAGATATTGTTCTTGATAAATAAGAGTCGGTCCACAAAGGACTCGGTTAAATCTTTTTTCGAAAGATGGAGAAAGTTCAATGGTGATATTTTTGGATCCCTTTGTGGGAAGTCTCATGCAGAACGGTTCTATACGGACGCCATTAATTATTTCCACTCTATTCTATATAAAAACATTTGTCCTTGGCCTAGGTAAGAAGAATGTAGAAGAGATGATGTTGTCCGTCCACATAGGACACGTGACGATGAAACCACGAGAGAGGATTATGAAGATGGATGGAGAGTTTCTTCTGGACATTGGCACCACAACAACATCCCGTTCTTGCTTCTATCCTTCAGATTTGCCCACCGCTCCCCAATATCCAGGGGCTGCAGAGGTAGTCACTACCCGGGTCATGGTACCGGAGATGGTCTAAAGCCCCTCTAGCACCTAAAAAGACACCAGTATTATGAATGGTACGTGGTAGGTAGTGGCCCTATTACAAATTTTGCACTGGGGTCCTGGAGCTTCTGGAAACACCTCTGCCGATATCCAGGTTTGTTCTATGAGATTCAACCCATAATAAACAAAAGAAGAAAGCCAATGGCTGAAATATCCACCCTGCCCCCACCAACATAACCGCGACCAGAAGAGTAGACTCATTTCGGAAAGAATATTTTTGTGATTTTACTTTAAAAAGTTGGATGTGTGATCAATGGTTTTGACATAAGCCACAGAATAACGAGACAAGGACGGTGGACATGGAATAGTTCTGCACCAGACGTCGTCCCTCAATGTCCGACAGACAAAATCCAGTCCCTTACGATGACAGCGCAGTTGGAGTGTGATGAGGATGTAGACAGTTGTAGCGTTTCTCCTTGACACCAGCACCAACAAGCCCATGCCTACAAGTCGTGCTCTTCCTTCAACCTTCAGCTATGCCCCCCAAAGGGACATTAGTATAACAGAACATGACAGGCTTACGGTTGTGATGCCGCCGCCGTCTTCCCTAGAGGAACTTGCAGGGACTAACACAATAACAGAGTTTACAATTACCTTGACTTTTGACTGATGGAACCCAAACCCATCCCCGTTAACAGAGTTTTATTTACTTAGAGAGAGGTTCCCCTCTGGCGCTACGGGGTTCAACACGATACATCTATTTTTCCCTCAAGAAGAAGTGTGGTAACTGCATTTCCGGATGAAGCGATTTAGTTGATCCCTTGGGCAAAGCTGCCATCTGTCCAAATCTCATCAGGAACGTTCTTCTCTCGAAAAGTCATTTTTGTCCTCAACGGAAAACTTGTTTCCAATTTAAATACCTTTTAAGTCCGGTTCTTCTGCTCCACCTGCGATCACGGAGCGCTCCGGACTACACCGTGCCTAATATATTAAAGCATCAAGTGCAATAAGAAACAAGAAGAACAGAAACAAAATGCAATTCACTTCAGATCCATCTGGGACTCAGCAGGTGTGAATGTAGCAGCGGAGACCCCAGGACACGTGGCGCTGTGGCTACCACTAGTTACTAATACGCGGCGTGGAGTCATTCACAGGGTATTGATTTAGTATGTGAAAAAAAACAAAAAAACTTATTATCTTGACCGAGAGATGAGACATCGGGGCAGATTTACTATTCAAAATGCGGCAGAATTCTGGAGCACATGCTGCGCGCTACATTTATGAATGATTTAAGACACGTTTTCCACTTTGCGCAACAAGGGGCGTGACTTAGGTTAAATGGAGGCGTGGTTTAAGTGCACGGCTGTGTCACAAAATTGTGCCGAAACATTGGCGCAAAACAATGGCGTGCACTAAAACTAACAAAAGGTGATATAAAGAAGAGAGAGCGTCTAACTTGTTTAGAAAGTTGCGCCAAATTTATTAACATGTACCCCTTCGATAAATTTGGTGCATCTGGTCTAAATAATATGTGTTTTAAAAGTGAATTTCCGCCTTTTCACACAGGTCATTTTTAGGTCTGACATTTTGCGCTGATTAATTTCGTAATAAACCTTTATTCCGATAAGAGCTCCAATTTTCTGCATCAACATAGTCAAATAATACAATTGTGCTTACCTGCAGCCACCACTAGAGGGAGCTCACCGTATACTGTTTCAGTATAAGTCCAATATATAAACAGTATAGAGTAAGCTCACAAGCTCCCCCTAGTGGTGGCTGCAGGTAGACAACATTGTATTTCATTCTATGTCTTTGCAGGAGATTTGGCGTTCTGTATTAAAAAAAATAAAAAAAAATTTAAAAAAAATCTGAATATTCATGTGTACGTGTAATATATACTGAGTATACCTCTAATATAATCACGACACACAAATTTCTGCTATGATCAAGAAAAATTATTGTGTCGGGGGCCCATGAGTGTTGGGGAGCCAGGAGTGTGGGGGCAGTGACAAATTGGGGCCATGAGTGATGGGGCCATAACTGACGGGGGCCCCCGTCACTCACAGCCCCTGTCACTCATGGCCCCAGTTAGTCACAGCCCCCGACACTCATGGTCCCAGTTAGTCACTGCCCCTGTCACTCATGGCCCCAGTTAGTTACAGCCCCCGACACTCATGGACCCAGTTAGTCATGGTCGCCCGAAACTCATGGTCCCTTTTTCTTATTACTCATGGAGCTTGTGTGTTTTTGTATATACTGTCAGAGTTATTTTCATCCAAATGATCCCTGATGGTTCTTTAGGGGTTGTACAGGATTCAAAAATATTGGTGCTCTTTTCCAAAAACAGCACCACACCTGCCCACAGGTTGTGTGTGGTATTGCGACTCAGCCTCATTTACTTAAATGGAGCTCATCTGCAATACCAGACACAACCCATAGACAGAAGTGGTGCTGTTTCTGGATGAGACAGGAGTCGGATGATACCGGCGTGCAGTTTAGGCCAGATTTATTAAAAGAAAAACGGGTAGAAATGATGCAAATTTTGGCGCAAATCTGATTTAACTATTTTCTTTTCTTAGGCTGTTGTAAGATATACCGCTCTTAGTACATGCAGACCATTGATCATAGCAGTGCCCTATTGGAGCATAGCCGGAGTGTAAAGCATGGGGAAACGTTGCAGCATCTTGAGCCTCTGATGAGACAAGAGATGCATTGCAGACTACCTTAGACCCAATAGACAATGCAGCTAAGCTAGTCATTAATTATAGCTGTGCCCTAATGAAGCAGTGCTGGAGTGTAAAGCATGGGGGGGACATTAAACATTGCAGCATCATAAGCCCCAGACGTGCCATAATGGTTGATTTCAGACTACCTCAGACTCCAATAGACAACGTAGCTAAGCTGGAGTCATTGATCATAACTATGGCCAAATGAAGCAGTGCTGGAGTGTAAAGCATGGGGAAACATTGCAGCATCATAAGCCCCTGACGAGCCATAATGGTTGATTTCAGACTACCCAAGACCCAATAGACAATGCAGCTAAGCAGGAGTCATTGATCATTCTAGAGCTAAAGAGCAGCCGTCACAACTGGAATTTGAGGGGAGCATCGCTGGAGACCATGATTTCTGCCTGGTGCTCGGTCCCTGCATGACACATTATAAATTTCAGTCTTCAATCAAATGTTCCCAATGAATTCTTGAATGGTTTGCCGGCTTTAGATCTCCCCAGGATGCTATTGCTCATTTGGAAGTGTTGATTAGGAAAAAAAAAAAATCCTCAAGATGTAAAGACAGCGACTAATTAAAGTTTAACCCCCTACAGTAAGGACAGATAAGCAGCGGAGAGTGGGAGTCGTGGCGGAGGTGTAGACTTAATGTACTGAACTATTATAGTATTTCCATTAAAATGCTAATTTTACCGACCCTGAAATTGTACAAGGAAGAGAAAATCCAATAAAAAATATTCATAAGAACGGCTCCACGTAGCGCTGATCGTGCGGCTTTACTTACAGGAGACACTAAAAACCGCCGCACTTCAGCAATAATCCCGGTTTACGAGAGAAGCCGCGTTTCTGGCTCCGCTCCAGTCCTCCGGCGGAGCACGGAGTCCGGAGCCTCGGCGTTGCTTTCATTTCTGAGGATATTATCGTTTACAATACTGGGAGAAAAACGCTAATGGTCGCCAACAGGGCCGGCACGAGATTTCTGCGGGGTCCTTGGGCGATAAAGTCACAGTGGGTCCCGATATGCCTCAACTTCTTTACGCTTTACTATAGACCAATAATGGCGCCGGTGGCACTAAGGGCAGGTTCACACTGTGTTTTTGCTGCAAGTTTTTTTGGTGTTTTTTTTCAAAAATTCCATAAATAAATGTTTCTCTTATTTTTATCAAAGGACGCTCAAAACAAAACCAACAAAACAAAAACAGCAAAAATGCCACGTCTGATCTTACCCGAAGGAGAGCCGCAGCGGCGCGCCGCAACGTTTGTAATTTAACCCTTTTACTGCTGGAAATGTAAGTGCTGTTTTTGTTCAGACGGGCAGAAGAATTGTTTTCGTTTTTGCCTTTCCACTTACCAATAACCAGAACTTTTTCTATTTTTCCATCGATTACTTGTACGGGGTCTTGTTTTTTTGCAAGCGAATCTGTACTTTTTTGGGTTTTTTTCAGGCGCCATTTTGCAATACACATAAGCAAACATTTCATTTATATTAACGGTTATCAGGGAGGAAACGCAGAAACAAATAATCTATTCTGCAATTTCCCGATCCCCATAATTGACGTGTTCACTATATTGAACGGGTTGTTATGGAGGCAACAAATATGTCTGATATTTAGAACAGTTTTGTCTTTATTTAATAAAATGTATTATATTTGTGTTTATTTTTTGTTCTTGTTTTTGAGTCGTCATGTTTTGGTTTCCTGAGCTCTTGACAAAATCCACAAAATGTTTTAATTTTATTGCCCTGCTCTATTCTCACCATATGAGCAGTGTAAAACTGACACTTAACTATTAGGCCCCATGCACACGACCGTAAAAAAACCTCTAATTAATTACGGACCCGCCCGATTGTATTGGCCTCGGACACCTTTACGTAGCGCTACGGATAGGTGTTCGTGCCGTAGAACCGTGCCGGGAAATATGGAGAATGTCCTACTTTTCTAATTTTATGGCCCATGCTCCCATACTTTGTATGGGAGCACGGCACGAAAGTGGTGCCAGCGGGTGTCGGCGGCCGGCCGTGCCCGCAATGGCGGGCCGTGATTACGGGCACGGCCGTGTGCATGAGGCCTTAGGCTGTGCCTCTGGCATGGCCTAATAGGCAGTTGCTGAAGACAGACCTGGGGGCCTTTGTTAGGCTCCCTGCTACCATGGAAACCGATCGGCGCCCCGCAATATCGTTATGGGGCTGCCGATGGGGGGACAGAGGGAGCTCCCTCCCTCTGTCAAACACATTAGATGCCGCTGTGGCTAATGAACATTGGAAACTGATGACACCCAATGGCCCCACTTCTTGAGGCGTGGTCCTCATCTCTCGGCTTCTCTGTGTATCAGTCCCCCTTTAGGACTTTCTCTCATTGTTATTTTGTGACATTGAAGCCCTTCGCTGTTTTTCTTCCCATGAACCCACATGTTCTTGGGAAAAGCGTTCTCATTTCTGGCCCGTATGCTCTTGGAAAATGAACATGGCCGCCATCCAAGATGCAACTCCTACGGGCCAACAGGAAGCCGTTGTGTTATCGGAGCATGGCGTGGCAGGCTGCCATTGGACTGCCGCCATCTTTCAGCTCACTTTCAAGTCGCCAACACATAAAATGTTTAAGATCTGAGGAATCAGTGGATTACTTCATCTACGGCTTCAACGAGATGAACTTCCCTGCGAATAGAATTCAGTTCTACGATCAATTGTAATTGAACAGATTCTAGTTAGTAGTTGGGGGAAGAACAATTAACAATATATTTATCTATAAAGGCAATTGACAGATTAGGAGTTTTATTGGAGAATAAATATCAACTATTGGTAAAGTTCCTGGGGATATTTTTGTTGCATTCCAGATTAGCAGTTTTTCCGGACCATCAGGTGCCATAATAATGGACTTTTACTGTGATAACATTAATGATCATTGCTAATAAAGCAAAACGTTACCATCTCCATTGGTCTAAAGCGCACTCAACACACATGGAATGGCAGAATTTTTATGTACAACACGCACAGGATCAGCAGAGCTTACAATCTAATCGTCTTTGCTCACAGCCCGTGCACAGTATCACATAAGTCTCCTTGTACTAGACACGAAGAACATGGCTGAGGTTACAGAGCTGTTAATACCAGGATGGATTTCCCTTTACAGCAGACTTACCAGGTTCAGTCTGCGCACACGCGGCCATGACCGCCGTATTGTCAGAAGGATTAACTGGCTCCAGCCTCCTGGTTCATCTCAAAGCCTAAAAAAGCTTCAAAGTTCATCTTGTTATTCGTAAGCCTGATAATCTTCAGGAGCCTGCGCGGATCTCCTCGTCTCGTCTCCCTGTCATCCATGATCCATCTCTCCAGGTCTTATTACAATTCTGTTTTATAGGGTAATTATTCTCATTACATTATATGTTATTACCATAAAGGAAAGGAAACCGGAAGACCATTCAAACTTCTTGTGAATCAAAAATATATAAAAACGGCTAACGCCACTGGATTCCTCAGCAAATTCCACTCTGGAAAAGTGGTCACATGACCAATTCACCAACTGAAGTGTATGTCCACCTTAGAACATCACAATACATATAGAGCTCATCTACATAACAAGCAGAGAGTCACAGTGTACATACATTACATTACTTATCCTGTACTGATCCTGAGTTACATCCTGTATTATACTGCAGAGCTGCACTCACTATTCTGTTGGTGGAGTCACTGTGTACATACATTACATTACTTATCCTGTACTGATCCTGAGTTATATCCTGTATTATACTCCAGAGCTGCACTCACTATTCTGCTGGTGGAGTCACTGTGTACATACATTACATTACTTATCCTGTACTGATCCTGAGTTACATCCTGTGTTATACTGCAGAGCTGCACTCACTATTCTGCTGGTGGAGTCACTGTGTACATACATTACATTACTTATCCTGTACTGATCCTGAGTTACATCCTGTATTATACTGCAGAGCTGCACTCACTATTCTGCTGGTGGAGTCACTGTGTACATACATTACATTACTTATCCTGTACTGATCCTGAGTTACATCCTGTATTAGTCTCCAGAGCTACACTCACTATTCTGCTGGTGGAGTCACAGTGTACATACATTACATTACTTATCCTGTACTGATCCTGAGTTACATCCTGTATTATACTCCAGAGCTGCACTCACTATTCTGCTGGTGGAGTCACTGTGTACATACATTACATTACTTATCCTGTACTGATCCTGAGTTATATCCTGTATTATACTCCAGAGCTGCACTCACTATTCTGCTGGTGGAGTCACTGTGTACATACATTACATTACTTATCCTGTACTGATCCTGAGTTATATCCTGTATTATACTCCAGAGCTGCACTCAGTATTCTGCTCATGTCCACAGTCCAGTTATTACAATATTTTCTTGTAATTTCTATTATTTTACAATCTTCTCGTTTGCATCTTGCAAAATAAAATTAAACTCTGCAGAATGTCTCCCGGATTCAGCAATTTCAGATCTGAGTTGTTCGCTCAGGATTTTCCTGTAACTTGTCTCGTCTGCCAGATCCGGACACATAATATGCAGCTTGTTAGTTGTTGATCTCTTCCCGTCCCCGGTACGCAGCACCACCGCCACTTAATCACATTAATGTCACTTCGCATCATGTGACCGGCTACTAAATGATATAAACCAAAACTATTTACAGGTGACTAAAGCTGAAGACTGACAGGTCCTGAATATTCATCACCCAGAGGCTCCAAGGGACATGTGCTGGATTACCAAACATTCCAGATTATTGGATGGGCATGGAAAGTGAATTAAACATAGAGCCCATAGGGTGGAAATCTAACCAGAAGAACAAGAAGCTCAACTGAAATTCATGTGCTGTTTATGATAAAAGAGGGAGCCCTCTCATTGGTTATCGTTACTCGATCACCCACTTGGCCACGCCCCTCCACTCATTAACGATATCCAAATTTCCGATAATCTGGCATTTTGGTGATGGCAGAAAAACCTGCTATATCAACTAAGAGATGACAAAGTCAACACTGCTACATCTCTGCACTGCAAAAGCTGCACCGGGGCCCAATTCCTGATCATCATAAAACATTCACATAACAGCAACATTCCTCTAATCTGCCACCCCCTGGTGCAGAAATTCCTCTAATCTGTCATACTATAAAGATTAACTTCTGCAACTTTCTAACATACTTTGTGTTTCAATATCTCACCATTATCAAGATCTCTGCTTGCTGTTAGTCAATGGGAACATTCTTGTTTACATCCAGCAGTCATCCTGGTCTAATACGTCTCACAGCTGAGGATCTATCCAGTCGAAACAATATTCTGTGAATTAAACAGTCTGGACTCCACACAGATATATTTTACCTGCACTGACACATTGTAGCAAATGGACAAATGTAGCAATCAAGAAAGCAAAAAGATTTGTGCTGCTGATATATTAGTTCAGAGGGTTGTCTACACTGGATACAACCGTAGCACACACTCAGCTGTGAGTGTTCAATCAGGACTGGTTTTGAGTAGAAAACAGTAGAACAGCAAGCAGAGATTTTGAAAATAAATGTAAACACCAGATCTATTAGAAAATTTTACACGTTTTCATTAAAATAATCATTAAGATTTATTTCCATAAAGAAGAACGGACTACAACCACCAATGTGGAATGAGCTGTCATTTGCCCCATATTACAGACTGCAGCGCCATAATAAGTCGCCCCCTTCGCTGCGTTGTTTTTAGCGGAGTCACATTTTCGTGTTTCCCTTCAAGCCTCCAGATGCGCAGTAAACGCTCTTTAGCGGCGGATCTTTTATGCAGCTTGCAACGTTTCGTTGACTTCTTCCCTAGTTTTTTATTGTCAGAACTTGTGAATGGAATTTATTGATTTCAGCTCATGAGTAAATTTCTGGCCGCATCGAAAATCAAAAAGATTTGCAAACACAAGCGCCATTCTCAATAAGTATTTGTTTTATGGGGACGTATGTGACAGCGTGGGCTGTAATTGACAATCACAGATCTCGCATTTACATCAGTTACATTTT
This sequence comes from Rhinoderma darwinii, assembly GCF_050947455.1. NCBI lineage: Eukaryota > Metazoa > Chordata > Amphibia > Anura > Rhinodermatidae > Rhinoderma > Rhinoderma darwinii. The sequence continues at coordinate 122,692,227 of NC_134694.1, forward strand.
TTCACAACAAATGAATGAAATATTTCCACAGGGAGGGCGATTTAGGCGGGAGCGCTGCACAGCGCTGAAAATGTTATCCGATGCAATAACATGCAAAAAAAACATGAAAAAAAATTAATTTGGAAGAAGGGAAAATAGAGAATAATGCGGTCTAAATAATAGTGTCATGTTGTGCATCAACAATACCATCATAAAATGCTAAAGACGCATCATACAGGGCTCACATAATGCTGCCATACAATACAGCTATATGGTGTAGACATAATACTGCCATACAGTACTCAAATAATGCCATACAGGACCCACATAATGCTGCCATATGGTGTCTCTATAATACTGCCAAACACTGCTCAAATAGCAATGCTATACAGTACCCACATAATACAGCTATACAGTGGAGACATAATACTGCCATACAGTGCTGAAATAATGCCATACAGTATCCACATAATACAGCTATATGGGGTCTACATAATACTGCTATACAGTGGAGACATAATACTGCCAAAACAGTGCTCAAATAACAATGCCATACAGTATCCACATAATACAGTTATATGGTGTCTCTATAATACTGCCAAACAGTGCTCAAATAATGCCACACAGTACCCACATAATACAGCTATACAGTGGAGACATAATAATGCCACAGTCCTCAAATAATAATGCCATACAGTATCCACATAATACAGCTATACAGTGGAGACATAATACTGCCATACAGTGCTCAAATAATACCACACAGTACCCACATAATACAGCTATACTGTGGAGACATAATAATGCCACAGTCCTCAAATAATAATGCCATACAGTACTCACATAATACAGCTATATGGTGTCTACATAATACTGCCATACAGTGCTCAAATAACAATGCCATACATTATCCACATAATACAGCTATATGGTGTCTACATAATAATGCCACACAGTCCTCAAATAACAATGCCATACAGTATCCACATAATACAGCTATACAGTGGAGATATAATACTGCCATACAGTGCTCAAATAACAATGCCATACAGTATCCACATAATACAGCTATATGGTGTCTACATAATACTGCAACACAGTGCTCAAATAACAATGCCATACAGCACTAAAAATCAATATGATATATTTCTATAAATGCCTGCATAATACGGTCAAATCACAGAGCCATACATTGCATTAGGTATCTACATGTTACTGCCATATAGTGCCAAAACATCCGCCATGAGAAAAGGTCAAGATAAGCCACCGAGGAAGTAGTGCCTGAGCATGGTGGATGACCCTGAAAGTACAAGGCAATTGCCCCTTTGTCCATGCTGCAATCCGGCCCAGGGCTCCAGTTGTTTTACCCCACATACAGTAGAACAATCCTTGATCTGCCTCCAGTAACTTTCCTTGAGCTTTCTATTAGATCCTCGCGCTGCCTGATTGACAGGATAACCACATCGGACACTTGGTTTGATGTGTCGCACTTTATAAACACTTCTATTTCCAGCCGTGCAGAAAACCTGTCTCAACTATAGGAAGAATTAATCAAATCTATTAAAATGCAATATATTAGTGAAGGACAATATTATATGACATACTTCATCTCCGTATGGAACGTGCAGTCAGCGCTGATACATTGTAGCGGTGATACAGCGAACACTACACAGCTATAGGATTGTCTATAGGTTTCCTTTACTGCTCTGCATTAGTCAGAAGCCAAATCATTTACTGTCATTATGAATCATACTGAAGCATGGAATCCTAATCACCGGGACCTCGATAGCAGGGAGCGCAGCGCGCCGTTACTCATGGATGTTCACTGCTGTGGAAGTTACGTGATCAAAACACAAGAGAATACAATGACATAAACACAATACAGTGCCGGACTGGTTGTCATATAGACATCAACGATAACACAACACGTCCATACAGATACAATTGCCATCCATTTGATTGATATGTCAGCAAGTGTGCAACTCCCCTGCAGCGCCACAACAGGAGAAATGAAGAATTACACAGTTCTTATTAAAATCAATGGGTTATCAATGTAATGGACAGACGTGTCGGATCCTCCGGAGCAAGAGACGCTCTTTGTAGACACTCTCCACTCTGGTAATAGAGGAGTCTTGAAATGGGGAACCCCTCTATTTACTCAGAATTATCTATTGGGGTATGTGAAAATGGGTTTTCTAAACCAGACAATTCCTTTAAGACAGAACCTGACCAGACAAAGCCACAGGCAGGCCCATTTTTATAATCTACAGCACCAGTGCTATGTGATGAAAATGTACTCATAAATGTGGGTCTGCTGGAAACCAGATAATTGTGGGGACCCCTATCCTCCTCTAGACCCCTCATGATCAGCTGTTCTTAAGGTAAACGCTTATCTGCCCCTCATGGAACCTTTTCATGGTGCACACGGAAACGAATGGACGTCCATTGATTGTAATGGACTTTGACAGTCCGTCCTCCATAATAAAGAGTGGTCTCGATAGAAGGAGCCCTATCTGTCTACAGCAGAGAACCCCCAAACAACAATAACAGGAGTGAAATGCTGCTGCACCCCCCTAATTGGAGATACCCATAATTTAGAACTCCTGGAATGGCACCACTTCTAGAGTTGTCATTGATTTCAATGGTTCTTTAATGTGTGCGGCCAAAAAATTCCCACTGATACCACTGGCCCATCCAAGTGCAACATCACAGGCACCAATTGGTGGAAAACCTTGACCTAAGAATTTTGACCTATAACCGAACTCCATGGTCCCCTTATGCCAGGAACGGGAGCTCGCGGACCCACCATAATGCTACTTTCCAGTCTCTTGCATTGACCTGGGAAACGGTAACTAAAAGTGGAACTCCCCTTTAAGCTCCGAATAGCAAAAAAAATGGCACCGATTCCTTCCAGTCACGTAACCGAACTTCCAGGAAAAATTGTTCACGTCCGTGGAAATTCATTATACAGGGAGAGTAATGAGAAATGCTTTAAATACAGCGCACAGACCTGATTGCATTACATTAAAACGCAACAAGAAGTGTTTAGGCTGCTGTTCTGCGCGCCGTAATCCATCTTCCACCCGCTCAAAAATTACATTACAGCTTTACAGTAAAAACGCGTTCTCCCGGGAGGACAATCGAGATGAATTTTGACCAGGCTGGCACAAATCTAAGCAGGGAGGACAGGAATTCCCAGACCCCAATATTCCTATTGACCGTTTGATCAAGAAAAGGTTTAATTTAGCTGCTGTTCCACCATGGACGTCTCGCAGAATTACGTAGAGCCTGAGCGGCCTCTTGTAGCAGGTTATACCAGACTGAAGGTGTTAACGTGTGGCATTCCTGTCACCAGGTGACCTACTTATTCCCAGAAAGAGAATGATGGATAATGACACGCGGAATAGTCACAAAGCAGCCGATAAGGACAATGCTGGGAGATACGTCCGTCACCGCTGATACACATAGTCCTCGCTACCTAATCACATGTCACATATTACGGAGTTACCGGATACTTTCTATCAGAGGATCTCAGGCAAACAAATGTAAGGAAGGTTTTCTTTTCTTTATTATCATTTTTATTGCATCCTGAAATCACAACCCGACCTCAACAAACAAGGGGGACTTTTTATTTCTGATTCCTGATATCAGATTTAGACAACAGCAAACCAGGCTAAGATTTATATATTTTTTTTGTTTATTATTATCATCATCATGTCTAAGGCCCCGTTCACACAGAGTTTTTTTTTGCAGGCAGGAAATATCGGCCTCAGAATTCCTTCACAAATTTTGAGGCCGATTTTTAACGGTCTGCACATATTTTTCTGCCTTTTTTTTGTGTTTTTCGCCTGAGCCCATAGAAGCTAATGCAAGAACCGCAAGCAAAGAACACTCAAACGACGCCGCAGGTTTTTTCTGCCTCCCATTGATTCAATGGGAGATCAGATGCAGGAACCACAGCAAGGACGGACATGGCCAAAAGCTGTCTGGGAAAAAGAACGCCTCTGCCTCCTGTTGAAATCAATGGAGGGGGGGGGGGGGCGATTTTGGCGCAGATTCCCACAGCAAAATCTGCGCCAAAAAACTATGTGTGAACTGACCATTACAGGATGTCTCAGGAAAACAAACCAGGTGACGTGATTTTATCTTTTTTTTTTTTTTAACGTTTTTTTTCATACCTAAAAATCTATTCGAATATCACAAACCAGAGTGAGATCTATCCAATATCTATCTATCTATCTCATATCTATCTATCTATCTCATATCTATCTATCTATCTATCCCATATCTATCTATCTATCCCATATCTATCTATCTCATATCTATCTATCCAATATCTATCTATCTATCTCATATCTATCTATCTATCTCATATCTATCTATCTCATATCTATCTATCTATCTATCTATCTATCTATCTATCTATCCAATATCTATCTATCTATCTCATATCTATCTATCTATCCCATATCTATCTATCTCATATCTATCTATCTATCTATCCCATATCTATCTATCTATCCAATATCTATCTATCTATCTCATATCTATCTATCTATCTCATATCTATCTATCTATCTATCCCATATCTATCTATCTATCCCATATCTATCTATCCATCCATCTATCTCATATCTATCTATCTATCTATCTATCTATCTATCTATCCCATATCTATCTATCTCACATCTATCTATCTCATATCTATCTATCTCATATCTATCTATCTCATATCTATCTCATATCTATCTATCTCATATCTATCTATCTATCTATCTATCTATCTATCTATCTATCCCATATCTATCTATCTATCCCATATCTATCTATCTATCTATCCCATATCTATCTATCTATCCATCCATCTATCTATCTCATATCTATCTATCTATCTATCTCATATCTATCTATCTATCTATCTCATATCTATCTATCTATCTATCTCATATCTATCTATCTCATATCTATCTATCTCATATCTATCTATCTCATATCTATCTATCTCATATCTATCTATCTCATATCTATCTATCTCATATCTATCTATCTCATATCTATCTATCTATCTCTCTATATATCTATCTCATATCTATCTATCTATCTCATATCTATCTATCTATCCCATATCTATCCATCTATCTATCTATCTTTCTATCTATCACATATCTATCTATCTATCCCATATCTATCTATCTATCTATCTCATATCTATCTATCTATCCCATATCTATCTATCTATCTATCTATCTCATATCTATCTATCTATATCTATCTCATATCTATCTATCTATCTATCCCATATCTATCCCTCTATCTATCTCATATGTATCTATCTATCTATCTCATATGTATCTATCTCATATGTATCTATCTCATATGTATCTATCTCTCTCTCATATCTATCTATCTCATATCTATCTATCTCTCTCTCATATCTATCTATCTAATCTATCTATCTACAGTGAAGGAAATAAGTATTTGATCCCTTGCTGATTTTGTAAGTTTGCCCACTGTCAAAGTCATGAACAGTCTAGAATTTTTAGGCTAGGTTAATTTTACCAGTGAGAGATAGATTATATTTAAAAAAAACAACAGAAAATCACATTGTCAAAATGATATATATTTATTTGCATTGTGCACAGAGAAATAAGTATTTGATCCCCGACCAACCATTAAGAGTTCAGCCTCCTCCAGACCAGTTACTGCTCCAAATCAACTTGGTGCCTGCATTAAAGACAGCTCTTACATGGTCACCTGTATAATAGACTCCTGTCCACAGACTCAATGATCAGTCTGACTCTAACCTCTACAACATGGGCAAGACCAAAGAGCTTTCTAAGGATGTCAGGGACAAGATCATAGACCTGCACAAGGCTGGAATGGGCTACAAAACCATAAGTAAGACGCTGGGTGAGAAGGAGACAACTGTTGGTGCAATAGTAAGAAAATGGAAGACATACAAAATGACTGTCAATCGACATCGATCTGGGGCTCCATGCAAAATCTCACCTCGTGGGGTATCCTTGATCCTGAGGAAGGTGAGAGCTCAGCCGAAAACTACACGGGGGGAACTTGTTAATGATCTCAAGGCAGCTGGGACCACAGTCACCAAGAAAACCATTGGTAACACATTACGCCGTAATGGATTAAAATCCTGCAGTGCCCGCAAGGTCCCCCTGCTCAAGAAGGCACATGTACAGGCCCGTCTGAAGTTTGCAAATGAACATCTGGATGATTCGGAGAGTGATTGGGAGACGGTGCTGTGGTCAGATGAGACTAAAATTGAGCTCTTTGACATTAACTCAACTCGCCGTGTTTGGAGGAAGAGAAATGCTGCCTATGACCCAAAGAACACCGTCCCCACTGTCAAGCATGGAGGTGGAAACATTATGTTTTGGGGGTGTTTCTCTGCTAAGGGCACAGGACTACTTCACCGCATCAATGGGAGAATGGATGGAGCCATGTACCGTCAAATCCGGAGTGACAACCTCCTTCCCTCCACCAGGACATTAAAAATGGCTCGTGGCTGGGTCTTCCAGCATGACAATGACCCGAAACATACAGCCAAGGCAACAAAGGAGTGGCTCAAAAAGAAGCACATTAAGGTCATGGAGTGGCCTAGCCAGTCTCCAGACCTTAATCCCATCGAAAACTTATGGAGGGAGCTGAAGATCCGAGTTGCCAAGCGACAGCCTCGAAATCTTAATGATTTACAGATGATCTGCAAAGAGGAGTGGGCCAAAATTCCATCTAACATGTGTGCAAACCTCATCATCAACTACAAAAAACGTCTGACTGCTGTGCTTGCCAACAAGGGTTTTGCCACCAAGTATTAAGCCTTGTTTGCCAAAGGGATCAAATACTTATTTCTCTGTGCACAATGCAAATAAATATATATAATTTTGACAATGTGATTTTCTTTTTTTTTTAAATATATATATATAATCTATCTCTCACTGGTAAAATTAACCTAGCCTAAAAATTCTAGACTGTTCATGTCTTTGACAGTGGGCAAACTTACAAAATCAGCAAGGGATCAAATACTTATTTCCTTCACTGTATCTATCTATCTCATATCTATCTCATATCTATCTATCTATCTCATATCTATCTATCCTCATATCTATCTATCTATCTCATATCTATCTATCTATCTATCTATCTATCTATCTATCTATCTATCTATCTATCTATCCCATATCTATCTATCTATCTATCTATCTATCTATCTATCTATCTATCCCATATCTATCTATCTATCCCATATCTATCTATCCCATATCTATCTATCCCATATCTATCTATCTACCTACACTTTGTCCTGGTCCGGCTGTGATATCCGGATACATTTGAAAATAAATAAAAACATAACCCAGTTTGTATTTATTTATTTATTTCTATGGTTTCCAAATGTATCTTGATTCCAGATATCACAGCCAGACCACAACAAACAAGGTTGAGAAAGTTTTTTTTCATGTATCTTTCTTTTTATTACTTTCAAGATTATTGGGGAATTGCAGTGTATTTTTTTATATTTTTTATTGTTTTATTTATGTATTCAGATAGCACAGGCTTTTTTAATTTCTTATTTTATTGCTATTTTAATTTTTTTGTTGCTTTCATGCCTATCTGGATATCACAGGTAAAAAGATGATTTTTTTTTTTTATCCTTTTTCATTTTCTTTTCTCGTTCACTGAATAAGCTCAAAAATACAAAGAAAGAAAAAGCATAAAAAAACTGAAATCATCAAAGCTGCATCACATAGCTGGAAACAGTAGAACGTCCCGAGATGTTAGGATGTCAGGCAAGTACTGATGAAAAGAAAAACAGCAAGGTTTCTGGGAATACAGAACCTGAAGCTATATCTACTCAGAATTTATTTTCTATAGGGGAACTCTGCCTTTAATTATCTTTAAATGACATATCAGGAGATGGCAATGGTGAGGGTCCACGAGATAAACTCCCAAAAGGTAGAGGCCATAGTACTTTGTAAAGCATCTAAACGACATCATCTCTGCCCAGAGATACCAGCACCATGAAAATAGTTGGAAAAATGGCCTTACGGTTGTGGTATCCCGCTTTACTGATCTGAGCTACGAAGTTATCTTCTGTCCCAGAAGATAAATTACTGGGTCACTCTCCACCATACTCTATATGAACAAATCACGTCACTGTGTCACTCTCCACATACTTTATATGACCATATCACGTCATTGGGTCACTCTCCACCATATATATGATATGAACATATCAGGTCAGTGGGTCACTCTACGCCATACTCTATATCAGGGGTCTCAAGCACGTGGCCCGCGAGCCGCATGCGGCCCCTGGGGCTGTCATCTGCGGCCCGCGGGAAACAGACTCTGCTCCGGGACTCTGGAATTCCCTGACATCACTGTCTACATATGAATAGCGATGTCTGGGGCTCCCCAGAGCCGGAGTCCCGTGCAGAGCGCTAGTATAGGCTTCACTATGCTCCGGGACTCTGTGGAATTCCCTGACATCGCTGCCCATGTTTGGACACACTATGTCTAGGTCTTCCCCAAAGGCAGTGATGTCAGGGGCTTCCCCAGAGCAGGAGTCCCAGTGATGTCAGGAGCACAGCTGGAGTCCCAGGAAGAGCCTACTAGCGCTCTGCCCGGGACTCCAGCTCTGGCGTTGCCCCTGACATCCATGTCCATATATGGACAGTGATGTCAGGAGCAGAGCTGGTATCCCATCAGTGTCCATATATGAACATATCAGATCACTGGGTCACTCTCCACATACTCTATGAACATATCACATCACTGGGTCACTCTCCACCTTACTCTATATGAACATATCAGGTCACTGGGTCACTCTCCACCATACTCTATATGAACAGATCACATCACTGGGTCACTTTCCACCATACTTTATTTTAAACACATCTTAGCAAGACATTTTCTAATAGACCATTAATTTTCCAGATCTATACTTTTATGACGGTGATAACTAAACTTTACAACTTTCCAGCTGTTCCTGTTACGCTTTCAGGATTTTTACCTCCGGCGCTTAACGGAAGGTTGAAGAAAAGGCGCTCATGCTACATACACTTTGGGCTGTATTAAATCACCAGTTTTTCTGGTCTTCCTGGTGAGGACTGTTTCATTGTATACATGCCAAGCTTTCAGAAGCAGCTGCCAGTACACTTGTCAGATATTTACAAGACATTGTTATACCCACTGAGAGGTGGCACATGGGTAAAAATGAGACCTTTCTTCTACTGGAAGAACAAGAGGGCAGAAACTAAATTCACTGGTTCTGAAATCTAAATGTGTGATTTATGGAAAACCAGCCAGCACCTGACTAACACAGCAATACACCATCACATAGATCACACAGGGCACAAAATGTACTTAGCAACTCCGACACAAAACTTCTCCTACTTGTTGAGTGCCAAATTAATTTCAATAGGAACAGTATTATAATAGTTTTAGTCCTGCATATAGGGGGCGGTATTATAGTAGTAATATTCTTGTATATAGGGGCGGTATTATAGTAGTAATATTCTTGTATATAGGAGCAGTATTATAGTAGTTATATTCTTGTATATAGGAGCAGTATTATAGTAGTTATATTCTTGTATATAGGGGCAGTATTATAGTAGTTATATTCTTATTCATAGGGGGCAGTATTATAGTAGTTATATTCTTGTATATAGGGGGCAGTATTACAGTAGTTATATTCTTGTATATAGGAGCAGTATTATAGTAGTTATATTCTTGTATATAGGAGCAGTATTATAGTAGTTATATTCTTGTATATAGGGAGCAGTATTATATTAGTTATATTCCTGTATATAGGGGCAGTATTATAGTAGTTTTATTCTTGTATATAGGGGCAGTATTATAGTAGTTATATTCTTGTATATAGGGAGAAGTAGTAGTTATATTCTTGTATAGGGGGCAGTATTATAGTAGTTATATTCTTTTATATAGGGGGCAGTATTATAGTCGTTATATTCTTGTATATAGGGGGCAGTATTATAGTAGTTATATTCTTGTATATAGGGGCAGTATTATAGTAGTTATATTCTTTTATATAGGGGGCAGTATTATAGTCGTTATATTCTTGTATATAGGGGGCAGTATTATAGTAGTTATATTCTTGTATATAGGGGCAGTATTATAGTAGTTATATTCTTGTATATAGGGAGCAGTATTATAGTAGTTATATTCCTGTATATAGGGGCAGTATTATAGTAGTTTTATTCTTGTATATAGGGGCAGTATTATAGTAGTTATATTCTTGTATATAGGAGCAGTATTATAGTAGATATATTCTTGTATATAGGGGCAGTATTATAGTAGTTATATTCTTGTATATAGGGGCAGTATTATAGTAGTTATATTCTTGTATATAGAGGGCAGTATTATAGTAGTTATATTCTTGTATATAGGAGGCAGTATTATAGTAGTTATATTCTTGTATTTAGAGGGCAGTATTATAGTAGTTATGTTCTTGTATATAGAGGGCAGTATTATAGTAGTTATATTCTTGTATATAGGGGCAGTATTATAGCAGTTATATTCTTGTACACAGGGGCAGTATTATAGTAGTTATATTCTTGTATATAGGAACAGTATTATAGTAGTTATATTCTTGTACAGAGGGGCAGTATTATAGTAGTTATATTCTTGTATATAGGGACAGTATTATAGTAGTTATATTCTTTTATATAGGAGCAGTATAATAGTAGTTATATTCTTGTATATAGGGGCAGTATTATAGTAGTTATATTATTGTATATAAGGGCAGTATTATAGCAGTTATATTCTTGTATATATCGGGCAGTAATATAGCAGTTATATTCTTGTATTTAGGGGCAGTATTATAGTAGTTATATTCTTGTATATAGGGGCAGTATTATAGTAGTTATATTCTTGTATATAGGGGCAGTATTATAGTAGTTATATTCTTGTATATAGGGGCAGTATTATAGTGGTTATATTCTTGTATAAAGGGGCAGTATAATAGTAGTTATATTCTTGTATATAGGGGCAGTATTATAGTAGTTATATTCTTTAATATAGGAGCAGTATTATAGTAGTTATATTCTTGTATATAGGGGGCAGTATTATAGTAGTTATATTCTTGTACATAGGGGACAGTATTATAGTAGTTATATTCTTGTATATAGGAGCAGTATTATAGTAGTTATATTCTTGTATATAGGAGCAGTATTATAGTAGTTATATTCTTGTATATATGAGCTGTATTATAGTAGTTATATTCTTGTATATAGGGGGCAGTAATATGGTAGTTATATTATAGTAGTTATGTTCTTGTATATAGGAGTAGTATTATAGTAGTTATATTCTTGTACACAGGGGCAGTATTATAGTAGTTATATTCTTGTATATAGGGGCAGAATTATAGTAGTTATATTCTTGTATATAGGAGCAGTATTATAGTAGTTATATTCTTGTATATAGGGGGCAGTATTATAGTAGTTATATTCTTGTATATATAGGGCAGTATTATAGTAGTTATATTCTTGTATATAGGGGCAGTATTATAGTAGTTATATTCCTGTATATAGGGGCAGTATTATAGTAGTTATATTCTTGTATATAGGGGCAGTATTATAGTAGTTATATTCTTGTATATAGGGGGCAGTATAATAGTAGTTATATTATTGTATATAGGGGCAGGATTATAGTAGTTATATTCTTGTATATAGGAGCAGTATTATAGTAGTTATATTCTTGTATATAGGGGCAGTATTATAGTAGTTATATTCTTGTACATAGGGGGCAGTATTATATTCTTGTATATAGGGGACAGTATTATAGTAGTTATATTCTTGTACATAGGGGGCAATATTATATACTTGTATATAGGGGACAGTATTATAGTAGTTATATTCTTGTATATAGGGGGCGGTATTATAGTAGTTATATTCTTGTATATAGGGGCAGTATTATAGTAGTTATATTCCTGTATATAGGAGCAGTATTTTAGTAGTTATATTCTTGTATATAGAAGGTAGCATTATAGTTATATTCTTGTATATAGGGGTGCAGTATTATAGTAGTTATATTCTTGTATATAGGGGTCAGTATTATAGTAGTTAAATTCTTGTATATAGGGGCAGTATTATAGTAGTTATATTCTTGTATATAGGGGCAGTATTATAGTAGTTATATTCTTGTATATAGGAGGCAGTATTATAGTAGTTATAGTCTTGTATATAGGAGCAGTATTATAGTAGTTATATTCTTGTATATAGGAGCAGTATTATAGTAGTTATATTCTTGTATATAGGGGGCAGTATTATAGTAGTTATATTCTTGTATATAGGGAGCAGTATTATAGTAGTTATATTCTTGTATATAGGAGCAGTATTATAGTAGTTATATTCTTGTATATAGGGAGCAGTATTATATTAGTTATATTCCTGTATATAGGGGCAGTATTATAGTAGTTTTATTCTTGTATATAGGGAGCAGTATTATATTAGTTATATTCCTGTATATAGGGGCAGTATTATAGTAGTTTTATTCTTGTATATAGGGAGAAGTATTGTAGTAGTTATATTCTTGTATAGGGGGCAGTATTATAGTAGTTATATTCTTTTATATAGGGGGCAGTATTATAGTCGTTATATTCTTGTATATAGGGGCAGTATTATAGTAGTTATATTCTTTTATATAGGGGGCAGTATTATAGTAGTTATATTCTTGTATATAGGAGCAGTATTATAGTAGTTATATTCTTGTATATAGGGGCAGTATTATAGTAGTTATATTCTTATTCATAGGGGGCAGTATTATAGTAGTTATATTCTTGTATATAGGGGCAGTATTACAGTAGTTATATTCTTGTATATAGGAGCAGTATTATAGTAGTTATATTCTTGTATATAGGAGCAGTATTATAGTAGTTATATTCTTGTATATAGGCAGCAGTATTATATTAGTTATATTCCTGTATATAGGGGCAGTATTATAGTAGTTTTATTCTTGTATATAGGGGCAGTATTATAGTAGTTATATTCTTGTAAATAGGGAGAAGTATTGTAGTAGTTATATTCTTGTATATAGGGGCAGTATTATAGTAGTTATATTCTTGTATATAGGGGCAGTATTATAGTAGTTATATTCTTGTATATAGAGGGCAGTATTATAGTAGTTATATTCTTGTATATAGGAGGCAGTATTATAGTAGTTATATTCTTGTATTTAGAGGGCAGTATTATAGTAGTTATGTTCTTGTATATAGAGGGCAGTATTATAGTAGTTATATTCTTGTACACAGGGGCAGTATTATAGTAGTTATATTCTTGTATATAGGAACAGTATTATAGTAGTTATATTCTTGTACAGAGGGGCAGTATTATAGTAGTTATATTCTTGTATATAGGGACAGTATTATAGTAGTTATATTCTTTTATATAGGAGCAGTATAATAGTAGTTATATTCTTGTATATAGGGGCAGTATTATAGTAGTTATATTATTGTATATAAGGGCAGTATTATAGCAGTTATATTCTTGTATTTAGGGGCAGTATTATAGTAGTTATATTCTTGTATATAGGGGCAGTATTATAGTAGTTATATTATTGTATATAAGGGCAGTATTATAGCAGTTATATTCTTGTATTTAGGGGCAGTATTATAGTAGTTATATTCTTGTATATAGGGGCAGTATTATAGTAGTTATATTCTTGTATATAGGGACAGTATTATAGTAGTTATATTCTTGTATATAGGGGCAGTATTATAGTAGTTCTATTCTTGTATATAAGAGCAGTATTATAGTAGTTATATTCTTGTATATAGGGGCAGTATTATAGTGGTTATATTCTTGTATAAAGGGGCAGTATTATAGTAGTTATATTCTTGTATACAGGGGGCAGTATTCTAGTAGTTATATTCTTGTATATAGGGGGCAGTATTATAGTAGTTATATTCTTTAATATAGGAGCAGTATTATAGTAGTTATATTCTTGTATATAGGGGGCAGTATTATAGTAGTTATATTCTTGTACATAGGGGACAGTATTATAGTAGTTATATTCTTGTATATAGGAGCAGTATTATAGTAGTTATATTCTTGTATATAGGAGCAGTATTATAGTAGTTATATTCTTGTATATATGAGCTGTATTATAGTAGTTATATTCTTGTATATAGGGGGCAGTAATATGGTAGTTATATTATAGTAGTTATGTTCTTGTATATAGGAGTAGTATTATAGTAGTTATATTCTTGTACACAGGGGCAGTATTATAGTAGTTATATTCTTGTATATAGGGGCAGAATTATAGTAGTTATATTCTTGTATATAGGAGCAGTATTATAGTAGTTATATTCTTGTATATAGGGGGCAGTATTATAGTAGTTATATTCTTGTATATATAGGGCAGTATTATAGTAGTTATATTCTTGTATATAGGGGCAGTATTATAGTAGTTATATTCCTGTATATAGGGGCAGTATTATAGTAGTTATATTCTTGTATATAGGGGCAGTATTATAGTAGTTATATTCTTGTATATAGGAGCAGTATTATAGTAGTTATATTCCTGTATATAGGGGCAGTATTATAGTAGTTATATTCTTGTATATAGGGGCAGTATTATAGTAGTTATATTCCTGTATATAGGGGCAGTATTATAGTAGTTATATTCTTGTATATAGGGGCAGTATTATAGTAGTTATATTCTTGTACATAGGGGGCAATATTATATACTTGTATATAGGGGACAGTATTATAGTAGTTATATTCTTGTATATAGGGGGCGGTATTATAGTAGTTATATTCTTGTATATAGAGGCAGTATTATAGTAGTTATATTCTTGTAGATAGGGGCAGTATTATAGTAGTTATATTCCTGTATATAGGAGCAGTATTTTAGTAGTTATATTCTTGTATATAGAAGGTAGCATTATAGTAGTTATATTCTTGTATATAGGGAGCAGTATTATAGTAGTTATATTCTTGTAGATAGGGGCAGTATTATAGTAGTTATATTCCTGTATATAGGAGCAGTATTTTAGTAGTTATATTCTTGTATATAGAAGGTAGCATTATAGTAGTTATATTCTTGTATATAGGGAGCAGTATTATAGTAGTTATATTCTTGTATATAGGAGCAGTATTATAGTAGTTATATTCTTGTATATAGGAGGCAGTATTATAGTAGTTATATTCTTGTATATAGGGAGCAGTATTATAGTAGTTATATTCTTGTATATAGATGGGCAGTATTATAGTAGTTATATTCTTGTATATAGGAGAAGTATTATAGTAGTTATATTCTTGTATATAGGAGCAGCATTATAGTAGTTATATTCTTGTAAATAGGGGCCGTACAACAATAGATACAAAAAAACATTTTAATAGGAGCAAGAAGAAAGTAATATTTTTACTGCACAACATATTTTAAAAAAAACATGTTCGATATTTTGGTCATCAGAGATACAATGATTATTTGGTTTAGTGCTTATTATTATTTACCTTCATATGCGATTGTTTTATAAATTAGTGTTATTACTACTACAGTTGAGCAGATTAAACATGTAATATATACAGCAGCCAGGACAGGACTGCTTGGTTTACTGTCCCTCTTCTGAATTACACTAATCTGACGCTACATTTATTTGACCTCTAGTTTTGCTTCACCTTCCAGCTTTGGTAAATGCTGCGGAACACAACACTCCCGATGATTAGAAATCCAGTACATGTTAAATAACTTTCCTTTCAGCACATTAAAACCTAATGCGTCCATAGAAATATTCTTCGCCAGTGTAATGGTCACATAAAAAGTCGGAGCACCTTGCACAAGCAAAGTATTAGCCGGTAATATTTCTCAAATCTGGATTACTTTACTCATTTTCCTAGAATTTAGGGGCCAGAACTAACGGAAAATTGAGCAGGAGGCGGAGAATTTCTACAGCTGCATTGCTGCTCCCACTCATTTCCCGGTTTGCAAGGAAATAGACAGAGAGGCAGATTAGGTACTGTGTCTGCATCTAGAATGTGCTGAAAAATGCTCCAAATTGTGGCGCAATTACCGTAGGTGCATTTTAGCACATATTTTTAATATCCTCCCTGCTGCATGATTTCTACCCCATGTAAATACACCCACAAATCTGCTGCTAACAATTCTCTAGCTGAACATTAGTTTGTGAAGAATATTATCAAGAGACTCTTCAAAACAAAGTATCTGAGGAGAAGCAGCAAGTAATAGCGGGGCAATGTTTTATAAAATCAAAATGTCCTTGATAATCGAGGTAGAGTCACTGTGTACATATATTATTTATCCTGTACTGATCCAGAGTTATATTCTGTATTATACTCGAGAGCTGCACTCACTATTCTGCTGGTGGTCACTGTGTACATACATTACATTACTTATCCTGCACTGATCCGGAGTTGTATCCTGTATTATACTCCAGAGCTGTACTTCCTATTCTGCTGGCGGAGTCACTGTGTACATACATTACATATCCTGTACTGATCCTGAGTTATATTCTGTATTATACTCCAGAGCTGCACTCGCTATTCTACTGGTGGGGTTACTGTGTACATACATTACATTACTTATCCTGTACTGATCCTGAGTTACATCCTGTATTATACTCCAGAGCTGCACTCACTATTCTGCTGGTGGAGTCACTGTGTATTTACATTACTTATCCTGTACTGATCCTGAATTATATCCTGTATTATACTCCAGAGCTGCACTCACTATTCTGCTGGTGCAGTCACTGTGTACATACATTACATTACTTATCCTGTACTGATCCTGAGTTACATCCTGTATTATACTCCAGAGCTGCACTCACTATTCTGCTGGTGGAGTCACTGTGTACATACATTACATTACTTATCCTGTACTGATCCTGAGTTATATCCTGTATTATACTCCAGAGCTGCACTCACTATTCTGCTGGTGGAGTCACTGTGTACATACATTACATTACTTATCCTGTACTGATCCTGAGTTATATCCTGTATTATACTCCAGAGCTGCACTCACTATTCTGCTGGTGGAGTCACTGTGTACATACATTACATTACTTATCCTGTACTGATCCTGAGTTACATCATGAATTATACTCCAGAGCTGCACTCACTATTCTGCTGGTGGAGTCACTGTGTACATACATTACATATCCTGTACTGATCCGGAGTTATATTATGTATTATACTCCAGAGCTGCACTCACTATTCTACTGGTGGTGTTACTGTGTACATACATTACTTATCCTGTACTGATCCTGAGTTACATCATGTATTATACTCCAGAGCTGCACTCGCTATTCTGCTGGTGGAGTCACTGTGTACATACATTACATTACTTATCTTGTACTGATCCTGAGTTATATCCTGTATTATACTCCATAGCCGTACTTACTATTCTGCAGGTGGAGTCACTGTGTATATACACATTACATTACTTGTCCTGTATTGATCCGGAGTTCCACGAGTTCGGCTTTGTAATGTATGCACAGTGATATCATTTGTTATGTAGATTCGCATAAACATTTTAAAAACCATTTGAAAATTTAAAAATAAAAATATGCCTCTTAGTAAATGTGTCACATCTTCACACATCTTCACACATACACATTTTTTTTTTAACTTTACAATGAGCGGATAGGGGGTATTTTGATTGGGAGGGGGGTAAAGTACGACACCCAGCACAGGCCTCTACCTTGCTAGGCCTCACAGAGTGAAATCTACGCCAGCTAGGAACATGCGTAGATTTCCGCTATAGATTACGGCAGCTTTTTTAATTTGTCGGGTCACTGTGACCCCGCCCCCTTTACAGAAGCCACACCCCTTTCCACACAAGTGGGGGGGGAAACTTTTGGGCCCTTCAGTAGAAAGCCTGCTATATTTCCCGCTACGACTGCACTCTGTATACATCTGTCTGATCCCGCGTCGTTGCCTTTGGTCATTCACCATTACAAGGTGCTTGAACCACAAGGCAGAACATATGAAACCGAAAGAAAAAAATACAGAGCTAGAAAATTATTAATAATTTATAATACCTGTGTACAACCTGGTGAGAACACAGACTAATGAGACCATCGTTATCAGCAGCAATATAGGTCAGGTATTGTCAGCAAACACAAAAGGAAACATCTCGGCTTTATTACACTTATGAGGGAGGTCAAAAGGAAACCGAAAAACAGCAGAAAAAAAAATCTGCTTTTAATCTAAAGTAATCAAGGTTTTAAAAAAAAAACATTGTTACAAATATTCTATATTCTATAGCAGAATACTGAAATTTTACTACATTGTATCGTGATTACTCGGACAATGCCGGGGGGGGGGGGATTAACTCTAGCTGTCGCAATCATTGTAAGACCTGTGCAAGTGCACAGGGCGCTGCATCCTCCCTTCATGTAGGGGGCACCACTGGGTCTGCCATTTAATAAACGCTCTATCCTCCTTTAGCAGGCTCCCCCTAGTGGTGATTTAAACCTCCAGAAAAATTGAACTCCAGAATTTTTAATTCATTTAGAATGTGCTTTTTAATATTCTCCTATTCATTCAGTTGTTTGCTGTGCATAGTGTGTTATTTCTGCTGGTGTCTGGCGCGTACATTAGATTGTGTGTTTGTGTAACATCGGCTTCCTTTTGCAGTTAGTATGTGACAGAGCTGACGGCTTTTTGGCTTCGCTTTACTAGACCTTGGTCAAAAGCCCAAGGTTTCATATTTTAAGGGCATGTGTTAGACACAAACATGGTTATTATGCACGGTCAGTGACTCATCGCACTGCGTTGTAAGAGGACCAGCTGCTAATGACTATAGTGCCCAGTTCTCATCTAGGTCATCGTCTTAAAAATTACTGCGGTTGAATTAAAATAAAAACTTTCAATTAATAAGATAGAGATAAATGTGTATTCATAGACTGGGCTATAAGGAGCTCAAGTCTAGCGCACAATCATATATTCTACCTAATCCAAGTGAATAAATCTAATTCAGGATTTATTAATATCTCTCATTTATACTAAATATCAAATTTAATTCTACATATTGTCAAATATTTAAGATCCGTTTGAAAATGTGTGAAACTCCGATATATTAAAGCGGAGTTGATTAATTCCCAGTTACCACTCATCTTCTCACCTTTACTTACCATGATTTACACAAACCAACATATTCCTATTTCTGCCACTAGGGACAGCGTTCTGTTTTACAATGGTAAATAAAGGAAACATAATATAAACATTGTAACACCTACAGACATGGATTGAATATGTTGAATACAATATTCCTATTAATTAAAAGTAGAACAAATAGTATTATATTATATCCACAATTCCTCTACAAAGCGATTAAAAAGATTAATTATATAAAGACAGATATTAGATAGATAAAAGATAGATGGATAAAACATGGATAAAAGATAGATGGATAAAACATGGATAAAAGATAGATGGATAAAACATGGATAAAAGATAGATGGATAGATAGATAGATAGATAGATAGATAGATAGATAGATAGATAGATAGATAGATAAGATAGATAAGATAGATAAGATAGATAAAACTTCCTATATCTCATCTTCCTGGACTACTGATAGTTTTATATGGGGAGGGGAATAAACAATTGACTCATCTTCGTAAAGTAGAGTCACACATCATGCTGGATGTAAATACCCACCTTGAGGTCATAGTTTTGAATTCCATTCTTGCCCACATCCGGATCAATGGCAGATGGTACAGAATATCGAGAATTGATGGCTGTGTTTTCCGGAATGGAAATATTGATGACCGTAGATGGAAACAGAGGAGCGTTGTCATTGATGTCTTCGATCAAGAAGCGGATCTTGACCAATCTAAAGACCTCATCTGGAAGAACGGCCACTTCCACTTCATAGAAGCATTTGTTCTCCGCAAAGACGCCGGCACAAAGTTTTTCACGGTCTATCCGATTTGAGGTGGTGAAGATCTCACCAGTGTTCTCTTCAACCCGGATCAGAGGAACATCTCCAGTCTTGTAGACCAGTTTGAACTGAAGTGGGGTGGAGAGAGCTACATCAGGGTCCATCGTCAGATTCAGGTCCTTCAGCAAGTTTCCAATGGATATGTTTTCACCCTGTTCTTCTCTTATAATGTAATTCTTTTCTTGAGCACCGGACTCGTATATCATACAGGCTATAAAAACTGCCAAGACGTAGGTTGCTGATAGCAAGTCCATCTCCAGGATGATTCTTCAAATATTGGACCTACGGAAAACATAAAAGAGATCAACAAAGGCTGCAAAACGAGATACAAATGAGAATGTTCTAGTCCGGGATCAGTTAGAGGAGCTCAGGATGGGCCTCAGGTTCAGAAAACGGACTGAATACATTTAACGACCAAAATATTAAGGGCATCAGATCTCAACCAAATATGACAACGCGTCTGATTGGTTTGAGATCTGATGGCCTTAATATTTTACCAGTCTATGGGGGGGAATTTATTAGACTGGCGTTTCATACACCATTTTTAATATCTGAAACACGCTGGAGTAAGATGTGCCTGATGTATTAAGAGGTACTCTTGATTAATGAGGCACATCTCTGTCCGTTTGTGCGCCAGCAGTGAAATCTACGCCAGCCTCGAGATGACAGATTTACCCAATAATTTATGCCAGTTTCGGTCGTAAATTATAATAAATTTGTCGGGCCAAGGGTGGCCATTCTTCCTTCCACTAAGCTCAGCTCACTTTAAAGAAAAGTAGCGTGAGCGGCGCGGATGGTACAACATTTTGCCATTTTTTACGGCAGAAAACTAGCGTAGAACCAGTTATAAACCCTTACCAGGATTCTAGGTGCTTTTTAGATTTTTTTTTTTACCCCACAAATGTAAAGATTCCCAAGTCCACTGTTTTGTTACGTTTTTGACCATTTTGGGTCACTTGGAAATGTCCTACAGATCCTGATGATGAAGTAAAGTAAGAAATATACAACTTCTTACACCCCATGTACTTAATCCTACATAACATCTTTGAATCTGAACAGCTACTGCCGGGGTCATCATAGAGTCTACAGTCCACATGCCAATGGCCAACCTCATTCTTAAAGGGGTCTGCCAGTTTATAAATCCCAGATCCATACACCCTATTAGGGAGTTCTGGGTTAATAGAGGCGGTCCCCTGTTCATGACCTTCATCTCTTGGTCGGAGTGGAGAGCGGTTACAAAGTGCGTCTCTCTCCCTGGAGGACCTATCCTGTCCTGTATTACACTTACACACACACACACACACACACACACACACACACACACACACACACACTGTGTAACACTTAATTTCCCCTGTGATGGCGCTGCAGGGAAATTAAACACTTACTGCCCACAGATTACAGCTGATCGCTGGGGGTCTCAGCAGGAGGACACTTTGATCAGCTTATTGTCAAGTGACCCTTTACCAAATAGTGATTGTCCTAAGAAGACAACCCCTTTAATAAAGAATAACAAAAGTCAAACATTTAGCATTTGGTCAAAACTAGTCCATATTGCGAATTGCAACCCATTTACCATACACTACAGTTGACCAGGAGGGAAATATGACCCGTTTTCGGAGTGTGAGGGGTTGTGGGTGGTGTATGTAGATACTAGGCTAGGGCAGTAAACTGAATCCTGCCCATTACCTTACATTTATTAGTCACGTCTTACATTGTCCTAACAGTGAGAGACTCATACTTTGCACCCTATAAGCCGACAATTATGGGATTCTCATCTTTACAGTCATTATAGTCTCCAACTAGTGGCCACAATAAGAACTGCAACCATTCAGCCCTCCATCCACTCCAGACTTCTCTGGTTTTGTGACTCATTTATCTTATTAGGTTTAGAAGTCTCATCCCTCACTACAATATAACGGACTATGTCACAATTCTGTGCGGTCTGCCATAAATATACGAAGTTCTGCCCTGAATGTTGGGCTTTGCGTTCTGTTGGTTGATTTAGTATCTGTCGGATGCAGATTTATCGTGAACATTTCTCATCAGCGTCTAATAGACTTTCACTTGGAAAAACAGGTTTATAGGAATAAATTTCACAATTTATATTGTCAGAAATAATGGACTATAAATGAGCAGAAAATTATTTTATCAGTAACTATTGAAGAACCATGAGGGGGGAGGGGGTGGTAGCCGATTCTGCATGCGGAATTCAGTAACTACCCCCCCTCCATCTATCATTAATTCCTTATAATTTGTATGATGGATATAGAATTAGAACATGCCGGTAAAGCATTACCCTTGTTAAATTATTTTTCCTAATTCCTACTAAATGTTTTTAGGTCCAAAAAAATAATTGTTTAAACTTCTGATTCCTTTTCTTCTCTTTTTACAGTCTCATGAAGTCTAAAATATTTCAGACGTTAAAACGAATACACAACGTTATTCCTAGTGCAAGGTTTGAAGGGGCGGAGCATGACACAATTCTCTCTTTGCTGTTCTTTGCAGCCTCCTCACAGTATAATGTGGACTTGGTCTTATATCAATCAACGACCTTGATTATTTAGCACCGGGACATTGTTATTGCTTACAACAGCTCCCATCATCCCTAACCCCAGGAGCTCACAATTGAATCCCCACTTCTTCCACAATGTATCACTCTCAACATCCCTAACCCCAGGAGCTCACAATTGAATCCCCCCTTCTACCACAATGTATCACTCTCAACATCCCTGACCCAGCAGCTTACAATACAATGTCCCCCTTTTTGACCCACAGATACCGCAGCCATTTCTATTGAAAGCCATTGATCCTGTATGTTTTTTATGCTAGAGGAGACCCTTATAAAACGGGATAGTTGGTTAGCACACCCCCATTTTTCTTGTCCCACTACAAAAAGCTGATCACAGGGGGTCCCACAGCTGGAGTCCAATCCCTTCAACCCTCTCCTAGGGTCAGCAGTTATCAGTAGAGGAACCCGGGGCTCAGAGTTTGTTTGTTGCAGGGGAGAAGACCCCTCCATGTATGGGCAGCTACTGAATGCGGGTGCGGGGTCCTCCAGAGCGAGAGCTGCTCCGTCCAGACATTCCCAATGACATAAAGATCTCATATGTGGATTTTTAGGAGCGGCTCCATCTTCCTCCACACATGGGACCACTTTACCCGGCACGTTTCGTGCATCTGCCCGCTCCGCCTGACGGTGAGATTTCATGCCCGGAGACTGACTGGCACGTAATGTTTAAAGCCGCAACCAACAGCATTTGCTACAGATATTATAAGAAAAGGGTTTGATTGTGGAAAACACTGAAACCAGAGAAAAGAAGAGAAAGCAAAAAGTGAGCAGCCGGAGATATTCCTAAAGACACGACCATGGAAATATGATCACCCGCCGGGCACCAAGTCACGTCGGACGAGGATTAAAATATACATTAATATTCATAATCATAAAAACCCATCCAGATCAAAATTTCTCACAGCTGAGAGTTTGCTACAATTATTTCCAGTGCAAACAATCCTGTGTGAGAAAAACAGCCTGGACTCCAGACTGATACATTTTACCTGCGCTGATACATTGTAACAATCCATCAGGACAGGAGAGAGATTTGTGCGGCTGATGGGTTTACCTCATAGGGGATTGTCTGGAGTGAATACATTGTAACAGACCTTAAGATATGAAAATTATTAGGGCAGGACGGATTTTCCTTCTATGGATGTAAACAATAATGTACCCATTCACTGACAGCAAGCAGATATCTTCAAAAAGGTGAGGAAATTCGGACACAAAGTAAATTGGAAACTTGCAGAAATATTCGGAAAATTCCTCCTGCAAAAACTGCTCCAGACGTTTTTTGCACAGTGGTTTGACAAAAACTCGTCGAGGCGTTTTTTTTCCCCGTTTCTGACTGATTGAAATGGGGTTTCGGAGGCGGAAACCGCCTCAAGATGGGACATGTCGCTTCTTTTTACCGGTATTTCCGCTCGCGGTAAAAAAACTCGTCCGCCTCTCATTGAAATCAATGGAGGAATTTTCGGGCGGTTTTGGACGAGTTTTGCGGAGCGGTTTCCGCGCCAAGAAAACTCTGTGTGAACAGGGCCTAAGAAGTAAATAAGTGATTGTATCGGATGATGGTGACAGGACCGTCCCTGCTGCAGCTCCGCAGACACAGAAGACACCGTCCAGAGCTGGGGATATCCACACAACGTGCAGCGGAGGCTCCGGGCAGCCGCTCAGAGGAGGACTATTTCCTAGCTGTTCGCACTCTACACGCCAGAACCGGCTACAGACTCCTGCAATTACCAAGCACGTGAAAACGACGAGCACCACAAACGGGGGAGGGGGCAAGCAATGCAAACAGAGGGGGGGGGGGCAGTCATGGCGCTGCTGATTACTACGCCAGTAATGGAGCCCTGACTCTCAAGTCATTATCTGCTCTCTGCCACTTATGGGCAATTTATCGCTTTTCACCTGGGAACCTATTGAACGTGAAGTGGCGCAGGGTCCGTTTGATCGATCACATATACATTAGGGTAAATCACGACATCGCAGTCACTTCCTGCGGACTTCTAGTGTCCACATCACTCCGCACGTGTCCTGTACCGAGGCCTCTGCTGAAGCTGCGTCTGGTTATATGTAAACCAAGAATAAAAAAGGGTAGAAATCATTTTGGACCCGATATTGTTTTTTATTTCTCCAGTGCATCGAAAATCAAACATGATTTTGTATCTACAGCTCCTATGCAGACTTATGCGTCTCCATGGTTACAGACTACAAACAAACCCTGCGTAGTCTGGTCCTGCAGTCACGTGACACTCTTTTATGGTCTGTGGGTTAAAGGGGAGGTGGAGTAACACCCGACTGCAGGCTCACACAGGATATGTTTGTGATCTGTAACCATGGAGACACATGGCTCTGTATAGGAGCTGTGTACACAAAAAAGTAGATTTTTTTTTGATCAAGGCTATTAGAATTGTGTTAATTGTTTCATTACTTTATTTACATATCATTGTACAATGAAGAGTTATATTTTCTGATATCCCTCATGTTTCACTCCCTCAATATTTGACAAAGCAGAGACCTTGAAGTGAATGGAAACATTCTTGTTTTATCCAGAGGATGAAAACCTGTCCTGACCTACTTGTTACAGCTGAGTAGTTGTTACAATTATATCTAGTCCAGGCAGTGATTTAAGAGACAGACTGGACTCCAGAGTAAAACAGCTCAATGATAAATTCAGCTCTGCTACATATGTACTTTTTATCTGGTGTATTTTGCAGCAGTGCACGTGGACTGTACATAACTGAGGGGCATCTACCCATTCCCACTCAAGTCTGTTCTGGGCAGTTAATGGCTGTGATTTACTGTATATATTCCTAAATGGTTATGGGGCATGGACAGCTGCCCCTTTTTGTCCCAGTTGGTAACATCTGGGTATAAGATGATAATTCTCCGCTGTTACCATAAAGAGAAATTGAAGCGGAGGATGAATATTCTGTAAGAAAACAAAAAAACAGCCATAGAAATGTGATCACCCACCGGGTATTAGTCAGATCTGCGGTGGATTAGAACATAAATATACTCATTACTATTCATCACCAAGAACACAACGAAAACACAGCATCAACTGCAACAGAATGTACAGCAGAGATTCTATATGTAGCAGAGTTGAAATGGTCACTTTGAAAAACTGGTGACATCACAATGTATATTATCTGTCGTGTTCCATAGGACTGCAGGTAACATCTACTACATTATCTGTACCCAGAGAGTTATCACTGTTATCTGTGGCGTTACATAGGACTGCAGGTAACATCTACTACATTATCTGTACCCAGAGAGTTATCACTGTGTGTTATCTGTGGTGTTACATAGGACTGCAGGTAACACTACTACATTATCTGTACCCAGAGAGTTATCACTGTTATCTGTGGCGTTACATAGGACTGCAGGTAACATCTACTACATTATCTGTACCCAGAGAGTTATCACTGTTATCTGGGGTGTTACATAGGACTGCAGGTAACATCTACTACATTATCTGTAATCAGAGAGTTATCACTGGTATCTTGTGTTACATAGGACTGCAAGTAACATCTACTATATCTGTATTCAGAGAGATACCACGGTTATTTGTAGTGTTACATAGGACTGCTGGTAATATCTACTACATTATCTGTAATCAGAGAGTTATCACTGTGTTATCTGTGGTGTTACATAGGACTGCTGGTAATATCTACTACATTATCTGTAATCAGAGAGCTATCACTGTGTTATCTGGGGTGTTACATAGGACTGCAGGTAACATCTACTACATTATCTGTACCCAGAGAGTTATCACTGTGTTATCTGTGGTGTTACATAGGACTGCAGGTAATATCTACTACATTATCTGTACTCAGAGAGTTATCACTATGTTATCTGTGGTGTTACATAGGACTGCAGGTAACATCTACTACATTATCTGTACCCAGAGAGTTATCACTGTGTTATCTGTGGTGTTACATAGGACTGCAGGTAACATCTACTACATTATCTGTACTCCGAGAGTTATCACTGTTATCTTGTGTTACATAGGACTGCAAGTAACATCTACTATATCTGTATTCAGAGAGATATCACGGTTATCTGTGGTGTTACATAGGACTGCTGGTAACATCCACTACATTATCTGACTGTGTGTTATCTGTGGTGTTACATAGGACTGCAGGTAACACTACTGCATTATCTGTAATCAGAGAGTTATCACGGTGTTATCTGTGGTGTTACATGGGACTGCAGGACACAGATTACATTTTGTAAATCATGTGACTAGAGTTGTGAATTTCAATTAAAAAAACCTCCAGACTAGAAAACTCTGTCCACTTTCTCTACAATGTGCGGTTACTGAATAAAACTTCCTAATCGTGGGTGTGAATTTTTCAGAAATCCTGCTCAGACGCCACAAATCTATATGATCATCGCGGTATTGGGAGCACCAGGTAGAAAATGCGGATACAAAAACAACAGAGGAAAAAAAATTAGCTACAACGAGGCGGCTCCGGTAATGGCTTTCAGATTTCTATTCCGCTCAGGCACAAGTTACAGAGCAAAAAATATATATTTTGTCGACACAGAAAAGAAACCCCTAAAATTTAGAAAGTGATTTGAAAGGTTCCGAGACCCAGAAGAGCCAATGACGGCGAGAACGGGACAGAAAGCGGAACGTCACCTGAAGGTTAAATGCCGAAACATTGTCACATATTGTCATCTTATCTTGGTTGCTCAGGGTGTATTCACATGGCGTGGCCGGATCCTGCATGCGTTTCTACGGCAATTTGCTGCGGCTTCCGTGCGAACTGCAAAACTGCGGCAAATTGTGGTCATTCAGTGCGGTTTTCGGCTACGGTTTCCCCTTTTCAGACATTTCTGATGTATCTTATTCTCCTACAGGTCTTACAGCATCCACTAAAGCACCCAGCTTTCCCTAGTCCCCAAATGTCATTTTAATCAGCACGGTTACCCCCCCCCCCTCCCTTTCCCAGTTCTATTAGTGCTCTGCTAATGTGTCAGTCTGCACTGTAGTTCTGGAATTCTCTTCATGAACAAGGAAGCTTTGGGTGGATAGAGCAATAGAGCCTATCCAGACAGCTTCAGTGCATAGGACTGTGAGAGAACAGATCGCAGAACAAACAATCTTTCATGTGTAACCGATGTCCATGCCAAGACAACCAAGAAGTGTGAATGGGGTCTCATCCAGCATTATTACATCCCAGCTCATCTCTTGTACTGCCCTTCCAGTCTAAGTGTCAGTCTTAACTGTAGTTCTAGCATTCTGTTCATGAAGCAGGTTGTTCAGGCTAAACAGAGCTATAGGTCCCCCCCCCTTATATAGTGCTGCAGAGCACGGAATAGTGAGAAGAGGCAGAAAAAGTTAATCTAAATGTTGGTGAATTCATCAGTAAGCCGCGCTGCATCTGTGAGCGGAATCTAAGTGCCCCCCTGGAATATTCCTTTAAACATATTTCCAAACACGCTGTGACCTCTTTACAATGCAAGAAATGGTAAAATGTCATGTTTCCCGGCTGTAATTCTCTGGGTATCGGTGATAATCCGCTAATAAGAGATATAAAGTGCCTGACATTTCCTTTACTGATACAACTTTATATTCAGCAACGGAGAAAAACAGCAATAATGAAACAGTCCAACGTATCAACCTTATTAAAAGGTTAACGGCTCGATTCACGCGGCCGCATCCGGCGCAAAGTCTGACAAGAGGCACAAACCGGCTGTTTAAAGGGGAACACAAGGAGTTTTCTAAATGAAGCTTAGACTGGGTTCCTACGTTGCGTTTTTTGCCCCAAATCGCAGCAAAACCGCACCATTTTTTGCGAAATTGTGCAGTTTTGCCGTAATTTACGTAAAAAAAACAACACATACCCACGGCGTGAGAACTCGGCCCTTAATCACTGCATACAAAAAAATTCTTAGAAACGTAGTCATTCGATTGATCACTATATTAAGATCTCAGCTTGCTGACAAGAAAATGAAAACTATTCAGTAACTACATTCAGAGGCTGATAACTGGTCCTAGCCTAGTCCTGGTCACAGAGGTGCATAACTTGTTACAATGCATCAGAGCTCCCTCATATTGAGCACTTGTGTGAGCAGGACGAGGTCAGGATGGCTTTTTAGCCTTTGCATACTCCGAAATACACCACATGGCCAAATGTACATGTAGCAGGGCTGAAGTCGTCAAAGAGCGGTTTCTTTTGTGCACTGTACACACTCAACAAGTGTAGACAATGAAGTAGATTTACCTGTAGTCCTATAGGGAGCCATAGATAATACAAGTTCTAGTATGACGAGATTGGCCACCAAATGGCATATTTAGCTCTGCTACATCCGTTTGTAAACGTCTAACTCTCTGTGGCAACAGTTTCAGGAAAGAATTGCTACAATTGTATCCAGTAAACAATCCTCTGAGATAAAACAATCAGGAGCGCAAACCATTCTCCTCTCCTGATAGTTTGTAACAATGTATCAGTGCAGATAAAATGTATCAGTCTGGAATACAAGCTGTTGTATACTGCCTAGAGGATTGTCTACATGGCATACAACTGTGACAAACCCTCAGCTGTGACAAGTATCACATCTGGATAGGTTTTTAGCCTCTGAATGTAAACAAGAATGTTTCCACTGACGGCAAACAGAGATTTCGAAAAAAGTAATTCTGCAGAAGTTTTCATCATACAATGAAGTTGGTTCAAAAGTCTTGAGTTAGAAAGGAAGAGGCTGCTGGAAGTTGTAGTTCCCCATGGCTGGATGGCTCCCTCTGATATAGACTCATTATATAAATTCTATGTCCTAAGATAAAAAGTTCCAATATGTCACCCGGGTCGGAGTATTGATTCTTGGCCGTTACGGATGTCGAATATCAGCTATGACCTTGGCAGCGTTTACATTGATTCTGACTACTAATGGAAGACCGGACAGAGCCAAAGTGGACAGGAAGCCTCCGGCAACATCTAGTAGTGACCCACTTCATGGTCATCTTCATAGGAAGGAGAACATGACAATAAATGGTGAAGCGTCCGTGACAATCGTATTGACACCTGGACCACATGACACATCCTTCATGTCATTATTAGCAATTCTCTATCCAGCATGATGGATTGTAATCAATGGGAGTAGCCACCGACCGACCCCGTGTCAACACCAATGCACAGAAACTGTCCCCCTAGTATCAGGAGGAGGCCCCACTTTGCTGAAGAGCCCCTCTCTTCTCTTTGCATGACCATACTTTCTACCTGTATCTAACAGCGGTACATGGAGTCTTTTACCAGCAATAATAAGTGGTCATGATATCAATACAGTCCCCCCTCCCATACTCCAGTCACATCCAGACCTCAATCTAAAATTCAGACAGATTTCTCTAAGCTCCCGCCTCACTGAAACCCCTTGCTGCTTCAGTGTCTGTGCAGCGCATGTTCTCTAAGTTAGGAGGTGCAGTCTTCATGAAAAGGTTGTGGTCTAATGTAGAAAAACGAAACCACCCAGAAAATGATGAAGCAGAGTGCGGTGAGTTGTACAGGAGCAAACATAGTAGAGAGACCCAGAACATTAGATGGGCCCTTGATCTCCATTCCCATCTAAGACATTTATGGCCTATCCAAAAGTCTCAGATCCGGCCCAACTGGCGAGGCAGCCGCCATCTGTCGTATCGAGGGGGATAATGAACGCAGAGTTGGCTGCACATGCGCGGGGCCCTCTCCATTCTGTTCTGTAAATGTTATGGTGACAGTCGAGCGTGCTAGCTCCTGTGGATATGACATATATGAAGAGTTACAAGACTAGAGAGAGAAGACAAAAGTATCTACAAGGTTCTCAATATTACAGAAGAACAGAACATTCTTGCTACTTTCTTGGACTTCAACATCTGTGTGGATCAGGTCTAGAGATAAGTAGCTGAATGCAGGCGCTGAACCATTAGAGGTTGAGTCTGGTACCTGGAGTCTGATTCTCTTTAGCAGGATGTATTATTAACCGGCCGCTATTTTCATCCTGTGACTAAATTCCGCACGCATTTCACTTTATTTGTCATAATCTGGATGGCACCTTGCCTGCTCGTATTCACTGCGTTACAGGGCGGGAGAGACAACCATCGCAGCTGCTTCTTTTATGATGACCTTCTTCTCACCTTACTAAACAGGAATAAAGTCGCCTTGATATTTTAGGATTTATTCAAGCAAAATTGGTAACTAGCGCGCTAAGCACCTAGCAACGCACTGATTAAGATAACACAGATGGTGGCAGATAGACATTGGACGCATAGAGGCCTCGTGCAGCAGAAGAATTTATAAAAAATTCAGGGCCTGGTAGAAAATTAAAATTT
The DNA here is from genome assembly GCF_050947455.1 of Rhinoderma darwinii. Lineage (NCBI taxonomy): Eukaryota > Metazoa > Chordata > Amphibia > Anura > Rhinodermatidae > Rhinoderma > Rhinoderma darwinii. The sequence continues at coordinate 122,723,015 of NC_134694.1, forward strand.
CCTTCTACAGATGAAGCTAAAATCCCAGAAACCTCTTGGGGCCACAGCTCAAGACTTTCTGTATTGGCTCTGATACAGGCACGAACCTACAGTAATGTCAAAACTAGGGCTCACACAGGGTTAAACATTAAATCTATGGTCTAAGAAGCCGCAATGTCACATTTCTGCTGGAAAACCCACATGTCCTTAACGGATGTGTCATTATTGATGTTCCTTTAATTATATGGATGTGGAGGATGCGAGCTACCAGTAGCTGGTTCTATTTTTGTTTTTGGTCTGAATTCACCGAGAAAAATACAAAGAAGAAGAAAAAGAAACCTGTTTGAATATTTATTTTAAAAAAAAACACAACAATAGAATATTATTATTAATAAACTACTATAGTAATAATAATAGCAATAACAACAAAACTTGCAGGAGGAGAAAGAGGGGAGAATGGAGAAGGCGGAGAAAGAGGAGAGAATGGAGAAGGCGGAGCAAGAGGGGAGAAGGAGGAGCAAGATGGGAGAAGGAGGAGCAAGATGGGAGAAGGAGGAGCAAGAGGGGAGAAGGAGGAGCAAGAGGGGAGAAGGAGGAGCAAGAGGGGAGAAGGAGGAGCAAGAGGGGAGAAGGAGGAGGAAGAGAGGAGGAAGAGGGGAGATGGAGGAGGAAGAGGGGAGAAGGAGGAGGAAGAGGGGAGAAGGAGGAGGAAGAGGGGAGAAGGAGGAGGAAGAGGGGAGAAGGAGGAGGAAGAGGGGAGAAGGAGGAGGAAGAGGGGAGAAAGAGGGGAGAAGGAAGAGGAAGAGGGGAGAAGGAGGAGGAAGAGGGGAGAAGGAGGAGGAAGAGGGGAGAAGGAGGAGGAAGAGGGGAGATGGAGGAGGAAGAGGGGAGATGGAGGAGGAGAAGAAGAAGAAGTAGAAAAAGGTAAAGAGGGAAAAGGAGGAAGAAGATGCAAAAAGAAGAAAATAAGGAGGAGGAGGAGAAAATAGAAAAAGATGGAGGAGAATGAAAAGGAGAAGAAGAAGGAGAACAAAAATGAAAAGGTATATTCTTGTATATAGAGGCAGTATTATAGTAGTTATATTCTTGTATATAGGGGGCAGTATTATAGTAGTTATATTCTTGTATGTAGGGGCAGTATTATAGTAGTTATATTCTTGTATATAGCGGCAGTATTATAGTAGTTATATTCTTGTATATAGGGGCAGTATTATAGTAGTTATATTCTTGTATATAGGGGCATTATTATAGTAGTTATATTCTTGTATATAGGAGCAGTATTATAGTAGTTATATTCTTGTATATAGGAGCAGTATTATAGTAGTTATATTCTTGTATATAGGGGGCAGTATTATAGTAGTTATATTCTTGTATATAGGAGGCAGTATTATAGTAGTTATATTCTTGTATATAGAGGTAGTATTATAGTAGTTATATTCTTGTATATAGGAGGCAGTATTATAGTAGTTATATTCTTGTATATAGGGGGCAGTATTATAGTAGTTATATTCTTGTATATAGAGGGCAGTATTATAGTAGTTATATTCTTGTATATAGGGGGCAGTACTATAGTAGTTATATTCTTGTATATAGGGGCAGTATTATAGTAGTTATATTCTTGTATATAGGGGCAGTATTATAGTAGTTATATTCTTGTATATAGGGGAAGTATTATAGTAGTTATAGTCTTGTATATAGGGGCTAGTATTATAGTAGTTATATTCTTGTATATAGTGGCAGTATTATAGTAGTTATATTCTTGTATATAGGGGCAGTATTATAGTAGTTATATTCTTGTATATAGGAGGCAGTATTATAGTAGTTATATTCTTGTATATAGGGGCAGTATTATAGTAGTATATTCTTGTATATAGGGGCAGTATTATAGTAGTTATATTCTTGTATATAGGCGGCAGTATTATAGTAGTATATTCTTGTATATAGGGGCAGTATTATAGTAGTTATATTCTTGTATATAGGGGCAGTATTATAGTAGTTATATTCTTGTATATAGAGGTCAGTATCATAGTAGTTATATTCTTGTATATAGGAGCAGTATTATAGTAGTTATATTCTTGTATATAGGAGCAGTATTATAGTAGTTATATTCTTGTATATAGAGGGCAGTATTATAGTAGTTATATTCTTGTATATAGGAGCAGTATTATAGTAGTTATATTCTTGTATATTGGAGCAGTATTATAGTAGTTATATTCTTGTATATAGGGGGCAGTATAATAGTAGTTATAGTCTTGTATATTGGGGGCAGTATTAGGGTATGTTCACACGGCCTATTTACGGATGTAAATCGGGCGTTTTTGCCCCGAATTACGCCCGAAAATAGCGCCTCAATAGCGCTGACAAACATCTGCCCATTGAAAGCAATGGGCAGACGTTTGTCTGTTCACACGAGGCGTATATTTACGCGCCGCTGTCAAATGACGGCGCGTAAATAGACGCCCGCGTCAAAGAAGTGACCTGTCACTTCTTTGGCCGTAATTGGAGCCGTTATTCATTGACTCCAATGAATAGCAGCGCTAATTACGGCCGTAATGGACGCGGCGTTCAAGCGCCTGCACATGCCGGTACGGCTGAAATTACGGGGATGTTTTCAGGCTGAAACATCCCCGTAATTTCAGCCGTTACGGACCCCCGCCGTGTGAACATACCCTAATAGTAGTTATAGTCTTGTATATAGGGGCAGTATTATAGTAGTTATAGTCTTGTATATAGGAGGCAGTATTATAGTAGTTATATTCTTGTATATAGGGGCAGTATTATAGTAGTTATATTCTTGTACATAGGAGCAGTATTATAGTAGTTATATTCTTGTATATAGAGGCAGTATTATAGTAGTTATATTCATGTATATAGGGGGCAGTATTATAGTAGTTATATTCTTGTATATAGGGGCAGTATTATAGTAGTTATATTCTTGTATATAGGAGCAGTATTATAGTAGTTATATTCTTGTATATATGGGGCAGTATTATAGTAGTTATATTCTTGTATATAGGAGCAGTATTATAGTAGTTATATTCTTGTACATAGGAGCAGTATTATAGTAGTTATATTCTTGTATATAGAGGCAGTATTATAGTAGTTATATTCATGTATATAGGGGGCAGTATTATAGTAGTTATATTCTTGTATATAGGGGCAGTATTATAGTAGTTATATTCTTGTATATAGGAGCAGTATTATAGTAGTTATATTCTTGTATATAGGAGCAGTATTATAGTAGTTATATTCTTGTATATATGGGGCAGTATTATAGTAATTATATTCTTGTATATATGGGGCAGTATTATAGTAGTTATATTCTTGCATATAGAGGCAGTATTCTAGGAGTTATATTCTTGTATATAGGGGGTAGTATTATAGTTGTTATATTCTTGTACATAGGGTGCAGAATTGTAGTAAAATTTTCATTTTTGCCACTCTTTTTAGTGTCTGATATAATGTACCAGTGTGTAGGAGACAAATACTCACCAAGGTACAGAGAATATGAAATCTTGATCTTGGCGCTTTCCTGAGGCACAATGGGTGAAAGATGCTCTGCAAATTGAGCGTGGCAACATATACATACATACATACATTATATATATATATATATATATATATATATAGATAGATAGATAGATAGATAGATAGATAGATATATATATATATATATATATATATATATATATATATATATATATATATATATAGATAGACATTGTTATATATTTGATAAAGCATAAACATCTTACAGTAAAGTTATTTTTCAGCAGAATACTTTGCCCTGGAAGGTCTATCCAAGGTCTCTTTCTACCTCCATTTAGAGCGTCTGTTTGTTAACTTTAATGAAATGATGTCATGTCATAAAAGTAATGCACTCCACAACTCTCCTGCCTCTGACTTTTTGCCAGGCCGGGTCATGTAGTAACAAATCTGCTGTAATGTTTCTACAGAATGTAATTGGCTTGCCAGCTCCTCTTGTAACCTTTGCAAGGTTGTCAGAATATATATAAGTACATACTCACCCTTTGTGCTTTTTTTTTCCCCCTTGTTCTCCTACTATTTTATCTCAAGAGAACGGATTTGTTATTTGCCCTCAGATGGTTACTTTTATAATCTTTGTCACTAGACAGAAAGCAAGAAAAATTGTGGGATAACACTTCTGCCACCCGGATTGTAATTGGAACTGAAAATGACACCTCTATAATCCATTTTCATAATACTGTGTGGAAGAGTAGCAGGAGTGGCTGTAAAATGAGCACATTCTGCTGATATCAGTGTCCTCATTCTTTCTACACGTTCTAGGTCTTAAAGAGGCTCTGTCACCAGATTTTGCAACCCCTATCTGCTATTGCAGCAGATAGGCGCTGCAATGTAGATTACAGTAACGTTTTTATTTTTAAAAAACGAGCATTTTTGGCCAAGTTATGACCATTTTTGTAGTTATGCAAATGAGGCTTGCAAAAATCCAAGTGGGTGTGTGTAAAAGTAAAAGTCCAAGTGGGCGTGTATTATGTGCGTACATCGGGGCGTTTTTAATACTTTTACTAGCTGGGCGCTCTGAAGAGAAGTAACATCCACTTCTCTTCAGAACGCCCAGCTTCTGACAGTGCAGATCTGTGACGTCACTCACATGTCCTGCATCGTGTCGGCCACATCGGCACCAGAGGCTACAGTTGATTCTGCAGCAGCATCAGCGTTTGCAGGTAAACGCTGATGCTGCTGCAGAATCAACTGTAGCCTCTGGTGCCGATGTGGCCGTCACGATGCAGGACCTGTGAGTGACGTCACAGATCTGCACTGTCAGAAGCTGGGCGTTCTGAAGAGAAGAGGATGTTACTTCTCTTCAGAGTGCCCAGCTAGTGAAAGTATTAAAAACGCCCCGATGTACGCACATAATACACGCCCACTTGGACTTTTACTTTTAAACACACCCACTTGGACTTTTGCAAGCCTCATTTGCATAATTAAAAAAATGGTCATAACTTGGCCAAAAATGCTCGTTTTTTAAAAATAAAAACGTTACTGTAATCTACATTGCAGCGCCTATCTGCTGCAATAGCAGATAGGGGTTGCAAAATCTGGTGACAGAGCCTCTTTAAGGTCTCACATTCTTTAGAAGCCGTGCGGAAGGAGAGATGGGGCTTACAAATTGCCGTGTCTTTAAACGTAATGACAATTTGGACTTGGCGCAGCCAAAGTGTTTGGAGCTAGTTGACCACAAATTTCCAAAACTGGAATATGCATCCTACCTGGACGATTTCTTGCAAAAACTATAGTTTGTTGACTTTGAGTAGTATCTCTATCCACCACCGGACAACTGATGACCTATCCACCTAAAATCGACAACTCTCTTATTACAAATTTGTCACTAGGATCAGCTTCCTTGAGATTAGGGCATTGGTACCCTATCCTATGAAAGATGGACTGGAGGGATCAGATGAAATTATTTCCCAAAGTGCTGGTTTGAAGACAAGAAGAAGCATTCCACCCCGGTCTATAACTTATAAGAAACAGGGTTCTTCTTGCATTGTAGGGATCTGGGATTCAGGGAATTGTATGACATGACTTCTCTCATCACAACTGAATGAATTATTACCAAGGGATTAAAGTCTTTTTCCACTACCGGACAACTGATGACCTATCGACCACCAGACAACTGACGACCTATCCACCACCGGACAACTGACGACCTATCCACCACCGGACAACTGACGACCTATCCACCACCGGACAACTGACGACCTATCCACCACCGGACAACTGACGACCTATCCACCACCGGACAACTGACGACCTATCCACCACCGGACAACTGACGACCTATCCACCACCTGACAACTGACGACCTATCCACCACCAGACAACTGACAACCTATCCACCACCAGACAACTGACAACCTATCCACCACCGGACAACTGACGACCTATCCACCACCGGACAACTGATGACCTATCCACCAGATAGGTCATCAGTATTTCATCGGTGCGAGTCCGACACCTGAACCCCACACCAATCAGCTGCTCCGGTGTCCTGCGGGCACCGGATTTTATGGCACATTATGCAATGTACGGAGGCGGAAGCAGTTAACTCTGTACATTGCATAGCGGCCGTGCTGCCAAACTGCAGCTTTGCTCCTATTCATGTGAGTAGTGCTGCAGTTTAGCCGCTATTCCATGACTGGAGCTATCTGCTTCCGGTGTGGACGTCCAGTGACCGGAGGCAGCCGGAGCGGCTGAACGGTGCGGAGTCCTGGTGTCGGACCCCCACAGATCATGTGCTGATTATTTATCCGGAGGATAGGTCATCAGTTGTCCGGTAGTGGACAACCCCTTTAACATTTGCCACGCTTCTGGAGATCACGCATGCCCTAGAAGACATTAGAAAATGCACAAAATTTGTTGGGTACCTTAGAATTAGAAACAGTGACCAAGAATGCTGGAACGGGTAAGGCAGAGATCCACAGCTCTACACATGGAACTGTACAGTAAAGAGAACAGGGATCTCCATGTAAAGAGAAAATCTATTCAAGAACTTCAGCGAAGAGAACAATTCTCAGTGACTTCCTGCTATTTTACTACGGCATTTTGAGATGATTTTCCAAGGTCTCTGTTCACATATGGAATCTGTACATGAAGCTGGAATTTGGGCCAGCTCCTTGTTACAGACTACAAAAAAATGCTATAACCTAGGAGGGTCCTGAGGCACGGCTGGACCCTTATACATCGGTGGCCATTAAATCACCAAACGCGGAGGATCCAAAACATCAGATCAATGTATAGAAATATAGATTTTTTTTGACAGCCATAACAGTATTTCTTACTCGAAAATGGTCACTGATCTAGAGATTTATTCTGATTGTCATATTTGGAGTCGGGAAGGAATTTGCCATCTAAGGGTTTTACTCGGGCGAGTTCGGGGCCGATAACGAGCGCCGATCAATGATAACGGCATTTACACGGAGCGATGATCGCCAGTATGGGGACGAACAATCTTTATTATCGTCCGCCCCCATGCAGTTTGCATCATGTGCAATTATTTTTTGGGCCACGTAATAGATGTGATCAACTGACAAACGAGCTTGTATGTTGGCTGTTCGCTGCCATGCTTACAGAGGGCAATGATCAGGAACGAGCGTCCATACGAGCGCTCATTCACCCAATTATTGGATCATGTAAAAGGGCCTTAAAATTAGACAATTGTCGATTATCTCATAGGGGTTTTTGCCGTCCCCTGGATAAACATTGTAGGATTATAGGTTGCACTTCTTGGACCGTTGTCTTCTCTCAACCTTATGGACTATGTAAGTTAAAGGAGATGTCCAATCTTGTGGAGGGGCTTTCTTCAGGTGCAAATAAAATATCAGCAACTGCTTCTTATCAGCCATCAAGAGGGACGATGTATTAATGGTCACATTATCACTAACAGTTATAGTCCTAAATACACTGGGTATATCCAGGTAGTGACCATTGGCTGATAGCAACTAAGAAGCAGCTATACATCATTTAAAATGCCCAAAACCTCTACAGAGTGGACAGTTCCTTTAAATGATCTACCAAGTAAAAAATGTAAGCCCATCCATTAAATGTTCTATTGGCGACATCAGATTTGGTCTCAAACACCCAAACTACAGCTCTGAAAGCTTTTTATTGGTCATTTTGACTTTATTATCTGGTAGAAAATATCATTATTTCATCAAAAGGAAAGGACCACCCACCCAGAAGAAGCCTATAATGGCCGTCTATGTGGCCGGATACAAAACGATACATTGTGGTCTCTCCGGCTTTGACACATTACTATTCACTTGTGTGTTCTATCTAATCTACCAGATTCATCCAGCTATAATCTCATCCCTTATAATGGCTGCAATGTATTCTTTTACGTATAATTAGGAGAATTGGAAAAAGATAAAGCCAACGATAAACTTCATCTAGAAAACAAGTCTTATGTTTGAAAGACGCAAAATCTATGTCTGGCTAGAAAAAGGCAACCTCAAGACTAGGTTCACTTATCATCTGCACCTCGCCTCGGAGTTTCGAGGATTACCAACCAGGAGTTGCCAAGGAAACAATCTATAACATTCATTAACGCCCTATCTGATCAAGAGAAGTTGTATTCACAAATGGCTCAACGTGTCTTCATCACCTGCGCACATACAGCCCTGGACGCCTACACACGGCAGGGGGTTACTGCAGTGTGAAAGCCTAAAAGCGCGGAGAAACCTATCAGAGTCGGGTCAGTTGCATTAGAGACGTCCAGGCTTTATGTGAACGGCTTGTTATATCTTGCGGTATATATACACTTTTCTTGAAAACTACCCACAGTGAGGACAGTCATGTCTGTAGAGGAAAACGAAGCCCAACAATTCAACAGGATCAGGGCTGTAATTGTAGGGGGTGCTGAGGTAGCGGTCACGCTCGGGATATGGATCCTGCGGGTGCCAACGACTCCACGGCCACATAAGATACCAGTATTATAAACGGCACATGGTGGTTGGGGGTCCAATTTTGCTTTGGGGCTAGGGAGCTTCCAGTTATGCCTCTTATCAGGGTCCAATGAAATGACTAGAACATCAGATATCTCCAGAATGTACAGCCGGCCATACACAATGTACAGCTGTTGCCAAACAATCATGTGGTTGACAGATATCAGCCCTGACTCCACTATGAACATGCCCGTTGAGCTTAGTCAAGCATGTCTTTTTTTATTTTTTTTTAATGGGGAGATAAGTGACTAAAGGACATGTCTAGCACCGCTTATCTCCACATACCTAGTGTCCTCCTAAGAAACATCAATGCATCATTGACCAACTAACAAGGACTACTTTTAAAAACAAGACAAATCGAACATCTATGGCCGAATTAATGGACTTTTCTGATTGATGTCTCCCTTGATCTGACCGGCTCCATTCATACTGTACCTACGCTTCTTCTTAAAGGGTAACTACACCAAAAATGCTAATTAACCCTCCTGATTTTACCAGTCTAGTCCATTCCTTATATTATAGTAATTATTATTCCATTAATGAAAGGCACCAAAGAAATCAGTTGGTTGTCACAGCCCCGCCCCTATTACGAACATCGTTGTCCCTACTACCCGTTTGATGATCATCTGTAGGATATAAACATGGGTTCCGATCATTGACATGGTGGACTGGGCTCCTGTAGACGCCAGGTGCTCCTTATATCCCAGTCGGCTTCATGTCTCCCAGAGTAAATCTTTCTCTCCGACACATGGAGCTCCGCTCTCCGAACACCCGGCTCTGACTTGATTTGTTAGATTTGTATAAAACAATATGACAGGACAAAACAAGGAAAGGGATAATGGCATTTGAATGAGACATGAATGTCACTATGAAAATCACTTCTTGGAAAAAGCTCAAAGCAAAATTCATGTTGACATATGCTAAAAAGAGAAAGATTGTGAGCGCCCCGGCTGCAAACCGGGAACAGAACAAATAGATACAAAAACCGCTGTCACTCCATAATAACGCCTCCCCCCATACTAATAGGTCGTGAGAAGTCTTAGAAGAACGAGACATCGAGCAATTAAGGACGACGCTTCATACAAACAACAACATTAGGTTATGGACCTTCTAAAATTCTGCATACTAAATATTTAAAAAATCCTGTATGTGCCACAGATTCCAGCCACAGATTCCAGCCACAGATACCACACACTTTATTTTTTACACCATTGCAATTCCAGTAGTGCTACCCTATTGTATTAAGATTGTCCATCCTGAGCTGCCTGATGCATGGGGATAATACCAGAGCTACAAGACCTAAAGTACTTTTACACCGGCCAAGATTGGCCGGTGCAACGAGTGACGATCAATGAGATATCTCGTTGATCGGCGCTCGTTTGCGCCCGTCACAAGGAGATATGTATGGGGACGAACGCTCGTTACTCCGATTGCTCCATTTTTATCATGCCGGCAGCGTGTCTCCCTGTTTACACACCGAGATGTGCTGCCGACAACAATAATATACTGGACATTTAAAACGATATGACCAGCAGATGATAGAGCGTTTGCTCGTTAATCTGCGGATCGCTGCCCTGTGTAAATGATCTGGAACGAGAGTTATATGAACAAGTATTTGCCCAATAATTGGCCCGTGTAAAAGGGCATTTACACAGGCAGACTCATAGTAGTAGAGAGATAGAAGGGATATAAAATATTTTAAAAAAATTACCCCCACCCAATACATTCCATTTCCTGGCAATGTCACCATCATTTACCCTCGTTATCAGACACGCCCTAACGCCATAGCCAAGCTCCAATAATGAAGGGACAGCTCGTTTTTCCTAGATTAGATAACTCTACAGAGACTGTTATAATGGCGACTCTTTCCAGAATGCACAGAACCAGAGAAAGCTTTGTGCAGACACTGAACAAGCAGGGAATGCTGGGAGATTTCAGCTCAGGAGCCTGAAGAAGTTCTGAATAAACTACATATGTGATTGGACTTGATACACACTGGAATTCTGGATCAGTAAAAGCCTAGTATATGCAAAATAAACTTTTGGAGCAGATTATACATAGTGAAATCTCGAATTACAAATGCGGCGCTACAACTTTTTAGGGTTGGATCCTCCGTCCTTTCAATCAATGGCATATCCCCTCACAGGAGACAATAATACAGTTTATAAAGTCAGTATTAGAGCCATGAACTTTCCGGACTTGACATCTGAAAGTCAAAAAGTTTTATATGGAATTAAATGCTCAGATTATTATTATTTTTTTTTGACCAATTATACAAATGTCAAAAAGACTTTGTGACTTTCCTTGGTCCTATTTAGCATTTGCAGAAGACCTTTGACTCCTCTAATACACACACACAATTATCAGTGTTAAAAGGTTCCATCAAAACTTTCAGAAAACGTGAGTTCTCGTAATGAAATGCAAAATATATGTAGCTGCATTGTTAAAACCAAAGGGTTATGTGTACTGGAGGCCGCCACGAGATTCATTTATGCAGAAATGTCAGAAGCTTCGTTCCTTTGTCGTCTGCTGTGTGATTACATGGTCAGGAGGAGACCTTCTACAGAACTAGACGTTATTGCTGTGTATGACAAGAAAGTACAGAAGGGACATTGCTCCAACAACCAACAGCGTTAAAGGGGAATTCCACATCTTCCGACATCTCCAGACCAGTGGTCCCCAAACTATGGTTTAATGGAAGACATCAACATCAAGAGCGATCACTTTTCTAGGAGGACCTGCCAGCTGACCTCAACCTGTTGAAAGAAACTCAGTATGGGGGCCACAGCAAAGCAGTCACCAAGTCTCAAGCGGGCCATACGCTTACACGCTCGTTTGGCCAACAGCTGTTCCTCCCGACTCCCCCATTCACATGCACACTTGGGTAAGGGATGACCTGTCTGGCAGTGGCTTATACCTCAGGGGTGGGTCCGGACACTCTCATGCACATTACATAGTCGGCCAGGTTCAGACAACTTTCATCTAATGTGCATGCCCACCCTGCGTTCACATCTGCGTTGTGGAAATTGTTCTAGCGCATCCGTCAGAGGACCACAAGAACGGAAGTGAACGTTTATGTAACGGCCTGTTCACATCACGGTTTGCTTGCCGTTCCGGGGTTCCGTCGGAGGTTTCCGTCGGATGAACCCCGCAACGAAAAGTGAAAGTGAAACCACAACTTCCGTTACAGTCACCATTGATATCAATGGTGACGGAAGCATCGCTAATGGTTTCCGTTCGTCACCATTCCGGCAGGTTTCCTTTTTATTCAGGAATCAATAGCGCAGTCGACTCCGCTATCGATTCAGTCGTTAAAACGAAAACCTGCCGGAATGGCGACGAACGGAAACCATTAGCGATGTTTCCGTCACCATTGATATCAATGGTGACTGAAACGGAAGCTGTGGTTTCACTTTCACTTTTCGTTGCGAGGCTCACCCGATGGAAACCTCAGACGGAACCCTGGAACGGAAAGCGAACGGTGATGTGAACAGGCCCTTATTGATTACGTTTAACGGATCAGTTTTTTTCTGCACATGCGCAGACTGAAAATGAAAGCAAGAAAGACGCAATGATAAAAACGGATCCGTTAAGAACCGAGTATTTGGCCCCATTTTCACATCACGTTTGTGCGACCTGCTGGGCGTATACGTTTTTAAACGCTAAAAAAATTATTGAAAACGTACAGCTCAGCATATACATAAGACTATAATGGGTCAGACGTAGACCAAAATAGCGTCCGTTGGGTCTATGTTTGTCATGATTTACGTTGGGATACTGTTTTTCGAAAGTACTGAAAAGCGGAGTCTGCTACGCTATCCGGAACTTCAAAAAAACGTATACGCGATGTATTTGTTTTTAGCATTTATCTCAATGGACGACATATGCCAATATAATGCTATGTTTGTATTCGGTTTTTTTTTCTTTACTTTTCTTCTTTTTTTTCTTTCACACTTCACAATGTATATATATTTTTTTTAAAGTTAAAAAAACGGACAGAAACGTATACCGACGTATGAGTACACGCTAAACATACACGCTATAAAAACAGACGTAAACAGAAAATGTTATACGTTCATATACATTTTCAATGGTCCACATTTTTATTAAAAAAACGTATACGCTTGGCGGTTATCACCAACGCGATGTGAATGACAAACGGACACAAACGGAAAGAAAATAGTTTTTTTGACGGATCCGGTAAACGGATCCATCAAAAACAAACATATTTTACCATCTGTTGCATTCTGTCTGGCATCAGCCGGTCTCTCCGTTTTTTTATTTTTTATTTCAACGGATCCGCTAGAACGGATGCCACAGCGCAGATGTGAACGAAGCCTTAGCCAGATCAAAGCACAAGACAGGAATTCTGGAACAATTTGCTCACCCACAACAAGACTTCCCAGGACTAGGAGCTCCTTCAGATGGGACATCAAAGTTCCCACGTGGTAAATAGGCGGAGTACCCAGTCACAGAAATAGATTAGAAGATAAAGTTGCCGGGATCCATGTACTGGCACAGCAACAATTCTCAGAACGAAGAGTCTGTGGAGCTCAATAAAGGACCCGACTCCAGTGACCACTGATCAGATATTTCTATCTCCCAGATTTTATTGTTGGAAAAACAATTCCATCAGAACGACCACTGGGGTCAATGGTGCCACGTTAGACATGAGTTATGGAAACTGAGCTGCTCTGATTGGGTTAGGCACTTTAGTGAAATTTTTTGGCAACTTCATTTTAGGAATTAATGGGAGTCCGAGTTCAGAGACACCATCAATTTTATCTTCTGACACCTTAAAGGGGAGTTCCATATTTAGTTATATACTTTAAAAATAGTATACAAGTAATGAATAACTCCAACCTATACTGGAGAGACTAAATGTTCAAATCACAACTTGGTTTCACAAGGTGAAGTATCTGGGAATCGGTGCTCGGGCCGGAAGGGAAGAAACCCAACATCTTTTATTGTTATTTCTGCACATGTATACCAGGAGGGTGATCGTAAAATCAGCACACGTGTATATTCCAGGATCATTATTCCAATAATAACAACCACTGATGTCAAGAACATGAAAGGTGGTTGTCACAGCCCTGCCCCTTTACCCCAAAATATGAAAAAGTGGTTGCCGCAGTTGTGCCCCTTTACTCAAAAAAATGAAAAATCAGTTGTCACAGCCCTGCCCCTTTTTTGCCATCACTATCTAGTACAATAATCGTATTCAAACTATTTCAGCCGGAATAATTTACTGTATGTATAAAGGGTAATTCACAATAAATGTTATAGTAAAATTAAATATATTACTTTATATTCATGTAAAAAAAAACAAAAAACCTTTTCTACCAAAGAAATGTCAAATTTAACAAGAATTTTTTTGAATCAAGTAATTTATAATTATTATGGGAAAACTACAGGCAATTATTGCGGCATCATTTCAATATGGAATTTATATTTATTTGGGGAAATCTTTGAGGTCATTCCAAAAAGAGACACATTTATTTTTAACAGGGTAAAAAGAATAAAAAATAAACACAGCCGCCCGTCCTAGGTCTTCCATAGCGATCAGGGAAGGTGAGAGCGCGTCGTCCGTGAGGAGAAGACATCATTCTTCCAGAAGTACTTAAAGCTCTGACTCTTATTGGCCGGCTACAAATGAAGTCAATAAATAATTGCCGTCTCCTGCGCCGCGTCTTCCATTCGTCTTGGCAGCGTGTTATTTGTAAACATTATTCGCATTGATTGCCTGTATTCTGAGGAGATCTAAATCCTTCCGAGGATCGTTATATAACCTGCATTTTATTAATTGTATGTGAGATTTTCCAGCCGACCACAAAATGAGACCAAGTTGTTTCCTTGGCAGCAGAGACACCACCAGGCCACGTGTCTGCGCCGTCACGTGGTACGCGGTGTCCCCACAAGGAGGTTTTCTTACTGCCACTATATTGAGCCGGGAGGAATCATTTATTTTTATGAGCCGTCGTCTCTTCCCATGCAGGACACAAGATACAGAAAGTTTCTTCTGCAGCAGTTATGCCGGGAGATGAATCGCTCGCCATCAATGGCACCGGAATTTAGGACGGATATATCGATGTCTGGCAAAAACTAGTGGCATAAAGTCTCGGAGTCTGTGCTTGAAAGTAATATATAAATCAGCGACAGATTATAACCTTAAAGGGGCTGTTTTATATATCGACAGCCTCGTTCTTTTGCCCCATTAGGGCATTTGGACTTCGTAGCGGGGCGTTTACCATTTGGGACCCCACTCTATCAGCTAGAACGAAGAGGTGAATAGGGAAGCCGGCTAATAGGGAAGCCGTCCATGTAGATTATTCCACGTACACGGACGGCCTGTCCTATAAATGGTTGGTATATAATACTACAATTACACGCAGGGGAGATGTATGGCCGGCCACAGCTCCCACCGGGGACTTCTGAAGCCAACACCAAAGCTTTCAAAGGTTTTCCAAATGGACAAAAGGGGTCAACGGGCAGTGAATTTTTTTTTTAATAGGGGCTGCAAATGAAATAAATAAACCATAAAAGCAATATTTACTTATCCCTGCCCCCCAGCAATCCAGCGCGGAGGCTCCGGCGGCGCACCCGGTGGTTGTTTACATGCACATAGCATGTGACTGCTGCAGCCAATCAGAGGGCTCAGCGGTCATGTGTTATTCATTATGCCAGAAATACGATTCTTCACCCCAGAGACTCTCAGAGCCTTCTGATTAGCTGCAGCAGTCACATGCTATGTGCATGTAAACACCCACAGGGACTGCCGCCGGTGCCTCAGCGCTGGATCGCCGGGGGCAAGGATAGGCAAGTCCTGTTTTTTGGGTTTATTTATTTCATTTGCAGCCCCTACTAAAAAAAAAACAAAAAAAACACACTTGCTTAGTTATTGTATAATGAAAAATTCTGCAACTTTGTAATACGCTTTGTTTCAATTCTGTAACATATTCAACATCTCTGCTTGCCGTTAGGGAATGACAACAATTTTGTTTACCTGTCCTGACCTAGTTTTATTTACACAGACAAGGACAGGGCTAGTTGCTTAGGAACCGTTCTGCAACTTTCTAATGAACTTTGTTTTTTTATTTCCCCCCCCACTATTTTTCAGGAACTTTGCTCCCTGTCAGTGAATTGGGACATTCTTATCTACATCCTTAAAGCCTGTCCTGACCTAGTACTTCTAACAGCTGAGACTTTATTCAGAGTATCAATTTAGACAATCGTGTGAGAGCTAAATACATAAGCAACATAACATTTCTCTCCTGTGCCGATAGTTTGTTACAATGTATTAGGGCAGATACAGACGGACGTTGCGTTTTTGCGCGCGCAAACAACGCAGCGTTTTGCGCGCGCAAAAACCATTTGACAGCTGCGTGTGTCATCCGTGTATGATGCGCGGCTGCGTGATTTTCGCGCAGCCGCCATCATAGAGATGAGGCTTGTCGACGCCCGTCACTGTCCAAGGTGCTGAAAGAGCTAACTCTTTCAGCACCCTCGACAGTGAATACCGAACACAATATCGAAAAACCTGTTGAAAAAAAAGAAAAAGTTCGTACTTACCGAGAACTTCCCGGCCGTTGCCTTGGTGACGCGTCCTTGGTGACGCGCCTCTCGACATCGGGCCCCACCTCCCTGGATGACGCGCCAGTCCATGTGACCGCTGCAGCCTGTGCTTGGCCTGTGATTGGCTGGAGCTGTCACTTGGACTGAATTGTCATCTCGGGAGGTCAGACTGGAGGAAGAAGCCGGGAGTTATCGGTAAGTCAGAACTTCGTTTTTTTTTCTACAGGTTCATGTATATTGGGATCGGAAGTCACTGTGCAGGGTGCTGAAACAGTTTAACTCTTTCAGCATCATGGACAGCGACTATCTCCTGACGTCGCGTACCGATAATTTTTTTGCCGGGTTCGGCCAAAACGAGTTCGGCCGAACCCGGTGAAGTTCGGTTCGCTTGTCCGGCTTCGCTCATCGCAAAGACACTCTGTTTGGATGTTCGGAAACAGAAAAGCACGTGGTGCTTTTCTGTTTACATTCATCCTTTTGACAGCTGGTGCGCTGTTTCAGTCGGTTCGCACGGAAGTGCTTCCGTGCAACCTGCGTGGTTTTCACGCACCCATTGACTTCAATGGGTGCGTGATGCGCGAAATACGCAGAGTTATTGAACCTGTCGCGCTTTTTGCGCAGCAGACAAACGCTGCGCAAAAAGCACGGACTGTCTGTACTGCCCCATAGACTTGTATTGGTCCATGCGTGCCGCGTGAAAACACGCTCGTGTGAATCCCCCCTTAGTGCAGGTACAATATATCAATTTGGAGTCCAGACTGTTTAGTTCTAAGATGGTCTAGACTAGATACCACTGTAACAAATTCTCAGCTGTGAGGTGTATTATAAAGGGTTTTAGCCTATGGATGTCAAGAATGTTTCACTAACAGCAAGCAGAGATTGTGAAAATAATTAGGAATTGAAATACAAAGTATGATAGAAAGTTGAAGAACATTTTATCGTACAATGATTGAACTTTATATATATATATATATATATATTTATTAGGAAAATCCATTTAAAAGGTATGTTTGGTTTTGACAACCCCTTTTTGGATTATTTTTTAGGCACTTATTTTTTGGACTATTATTAGGGATCTCTCTGTAGTCTTCCTCTTAACTCTACGGTCACAAGATGATTGCAGGACTGGCCAGTACTCAATGGACGCACAGTTAGAACATTCATGATATAAAACATGTGGAAGGATTGTGATCCTATAAATGTAGCAGAGCTGAATTTGTCATTTTCATGTTTATGTTCGGGTACGGCCACAGCTAAACTGAAAAACCCCTTTAAGGGCTCAGTCTTGGACCGGCTGACTGGATAAGTGGATTTTAGGCTTTAAAAGATGAAAACGAGAATTATCATCATTTGTTTACGGATTCTCCAGAATTCTGCGGTGACGAATGATCCCGAGGAACCTTTTCGCTCCGGTTACAGGTAACAGCGTGATGAATATTATTGATCTGTTCCCCACATAATGAACTTGTTACTTGAAAGTCGTAAAAGCTTTGTAGGGATGTGAATAAAATCTCGATACTTTACGGACTGACAACATCATGAAAGGGAAGGCGAGCGCCATACAGCCCCGGGTAAATAGATCTGCTGTATGTCTATGATTTACTTTTAGGAAACACAATCTGTACAAGGACTCGGCTGTTCTCCCCAGCTGTAAAATAGGACAGTATAATCCTTGGAGATATAGCCAGATACAATCATGAATTCTTAATAAGCTTATTGTGCCGCTCGGTGACACGGCTTCTTGCTTACTGCCTCATCGAAAAACAAGGGGATTAATAGAAGACAAGAAAATATGTTATTCAGAAAGAAAGATCCCGCGTCTTAAAGGAGAAACCATCAAAAGCCACATCCTACAGATACTACCAAGCCCGAGGGTCATTGCGTCATTATCCTGTCCCCCAAGTGTCAGCGTGTCATTATCCAGTCCCCCAAGTGTCAGCGTGTCATTATCCAGTCCCCCAAGTGTCAGCGTGCCATTATCCTGTCCCCCAAGTGTCAGTGTGTCATTATCCTGTCACCCAAGTGTCAGTGTGTCATTATCCTGTCCCCCAAGTGTCAGTGTGTCATTATCCTGTCCCCCAAGTGTCAGTGTGTCATTATCCTGTCCCCCAAGTGTCAGTGTATTACCCTGTCCCCAAGTGTCAGTGTGTCATTATCCTGTTCCCCAAGTGTCAGTGTATCATTATCCTGTCCCCCAAGTGTCAGTGTATTACCCTGTCCCCCAAGTGTCAGTGTATTACCCTGTCCCCCAAGTGTCAGTGTGACATTATCCTGTCCCCCAAGTGTCAGCATGTCATTATCCTGTCCCCCAAGTGTCAGCGTGTCATTATCCTGTCCCCCAAGTGTCAGTGTATTACCCTGTCCCCCAAGTGTCAGTGTGTCATTATCCTGTTCCCCAAGTGTCAGTGTATCATTATCCTGTCCCCCAAGTGTCAGTGTATCATTATCCTGTCCCCCAAGTGTCAGCGTGTCATTATCCTGTCCCCCAAGTGTCAGTGTGTCATTATCCTGTCCCCCAAGTGTCAGTGTATTACCCTGTCCCCCAAGTGTCAGTGTATTACCCTGTCCCCCAAGTGTCAGTGTATTACCCTGTCCCCCAAGTGTCAGTGTGTCATTATCTTGTCCCCCAAGTGTCAGTGTATTACCCTGTCCCCCAAGTGTCAGTGTGTCATTATCCTGTCCCCCAAGTGTCAGTGTATTACCCTGTCCCCAAGTGTCAGTGTGTCATTATCCTGTTCCCCAAGTGTCAGTGTATCATTATCCTGTCCCCCAAGTGTCAGTGTATTACCCTGTCCCCCAAGTGTCAGTGTATTACCCTGTCCCCAAGTGTCAGTGTGTCATTATCCTGTTCCCCAAGTGTCAGTGTGTCATTATCCTGTCCCCCAAGTGTCAGCGTGTCATTATCCTGTCCCCCAAGTGTCAGCGTGTCATTATCCTGTCCCCCAAGTGTCAGTGTGTCATTATCCTGTACCCCAAATGTCAGTATATCATTATCCTGTTCCCCAAGTGTCAGTGTGACATCATCCTGTCCCCCAAGTGTCAGTGTATCATTATCCTGTCCCCCAAGTGTCAGTGTATCATTGTACTGTATACCGTAGTCTCCCCCATTATTACATAGCAGGCTGTATATGGATGATGTGTTGTGTTGAGAACAATGTGTCAGATGACAGAATCAGCTCTGCAGCGGAAATAAGAAGTGAAAGATTTGCAGAAAAAGTACATCGCAAGTTGAGTTTGACAATGAGATCAGGGACGATGCCAAGAATTTCTGCAAATATTGGAGAGATGAGACAGTTCTCCCGCGCTGCTACTGAACATCGTCTGCAGAAGTGTTACACAATCAACAGAAAACAATGTAACAACCAAAGGGAAACAGAACAATCCGGGAACACAAAAAACAGCTATTCCTTCACATATAATACCGGCTGTATCCATATATATATGCTCCAAAATACGAGACAGCACTCCAGTGTTTGTGAAAAAATAGGATCACTTTAATGCGACGTTTCAGCCCTACTCCATGGGGCCTTTCTCAAGCCGCGGAGTGCTGTCTCGTATTTTGGAGCATATTCGTTATTGGGACACGGGTCGAGTGTCCTAACGAGAATTTTTTGCACCCCCGACGGAAGGAACGGTGCTGCTTTTTCTCTTTTTTTCATATATATATAACATCGATTTAATCTTTACCTACCTCCGGTCAGATGCAGGAATGATCTGCATATAAAGTAGCGTCACTGTGTACATACATTACATTACTTATCCTGTACTGATCCTGAGTTACCTCCTGTATTATACTCCAGAGCTGCACTCACTATTCTGCTGGTGGAGTCACTGTGTACATACATTACATTACTTATCCTGTACTGATCCTGAGTTACCTCCTGTATTATACTCCAGAGCTGCACTCACTATTCTGCTGGTGGAGTCACTGTGTACATACAATACATTACTTATCCTGTACTGATACTGAGCTATATCCTGTATTATACTCCAGAGCTGCACTCACTATTCTGCTGGTGGAGTCACTATGTACATACATTACATTACTTATCCTGTACTGATCCTGAGTTATATTCTGTATTATACTCCAGAGCTGCACTCACTATTATGCTGGTGGAGTCACTGTGTACATACATTACTTATCCTGTACTGATCCTGAGTTACATCCTGTATTATACTCCAGAGCTGCACTCACTATTCTGCTGGTGGAGTCACTGTGTACATACATTACATTACTTATCCTGTACTGATCCTGAGTTACATCCTGTATTATACTCCAGAGCTGCACTCACTATTCTGCTGGTGGAGTCACTGTGTACATACATTACATTATTTATCCTGTACTGATCCTGAGTTACATCCTGTATTATACTCCAGAGCTGCACTCACTATTCTGCTGGTGGAGTCACTATGTACATACATTACATTACTTATCCTGTACTGATCCTGAG
The DNA here is from genome assembly GCF_050947455.1 of Rhinoderma darwinii. Classification (NCBI taxonomy): domain Eukaryota; kingdom Metazoa; phylum Chordata; class Amphibia; order Anura; family Rhinodermatidae; genus Rhinoderma; species Rhinoderma darwinii. Next base: position 122,743,506 of record NC_134694.1, read on the forward strand.
TTATATTCTGTATTATACTCCAGAGCTGCACTCACTATTCTGCTGGTGGAGTCACTGTGTACATGCATTACATTACTTATCCTGTACTGATCCTGAGTTACATCCTGTATTATACTCCAGAGCTGCAATCACTATTCTGCTGGTGGAGTCACTGTGTACATACATTACATTACTTATCCTGTACTGATCCTGAGTTACATCCTGTATTATACTCCAGAGCTGCACTCACTATTCTGTTTTTACAGACCCTTTGGCTAGTTCCCACCTGCCTTGTGTGTTGACTTTGCATTGGTCACAGGGAGAAGGCAAAGTTGACACCATGGGCAAGGGACAAATAATCGGTCTGAGGTGGACCCCTCCCGCTTAGCTCAATGGTAAATCGGACATAAAAATTTCACACCGGAAGAAGATAATGAATGTTTTATTCTATTCCCATCATCCATTGGCATTCTGATAATTCTGCACAATTACGACCAGCAATAATTATTGTTATCACCTGAATATTGGAGGTTTCATAAAAACAAAATGTAATTCCCACCGAGGTCACATTAGACGCATCTCTAATGTTTTTAATGTTCCACTACACTGAATCTCATGGAAAATACCGGGCGATTTCCCGCGAATTTGACCATAAATAAAACAATTCTGCTGTATAATTTGAAAAACATCGGAACTGCTCATCACTCAAGCAAAGTGGGGTGACAACTCCTACGTATCCCGTGTAGCAGGTCATATTGGTGGTCACCCAGCTTTCCCGGGCACAGATACAATAAATACATGGCTGAATAGAATTGATATAAACAGAGGGTTATGGGATTTTAGAGGGAAATAGTCTTACACCATATATAGGGGGTTTTTAGAAATTGGAAATGGGGGAGCTCAAGAATCAGGCGACACCCGCTCCCCTCCTCCCGGCATCCAACATAGAATGACATGAATTTTGCTTGTTTACTGCAGCCCAGGACAGCAGGAGACGCGTTACACGGTTGAAGATTCACAGAGGTCTTAGGAGACTCAGCACACAGGGGGCCGCGTCTTATAAATAGACGAGCGCTGCAGCAACGCACTTCACTATTACATCACGACACCTCCACATGCTGAACGCCGCACAGAAAGCCCTCGGGAACCGGTTTTATTCTGCGTCCAGTTGCCGTGTCCGAACAACATCAAACCCCTTATCTAAATTCCTACACATAAAAAACGCCGTCTAATGGGCCGCCATGACCTCCAAACACAAATTCACCGCAGATCACCCGCTGGTTCTTATATGATAAAAGAGAAACCATTATATAAGTCAGATACGTATGGCGTTCTCTGGCTCCTCGCCCTCCGTGTCCCGTAGGATCATCTAAGAGATAGTTGGCGAGATTTGTGGCAAATTTATTAACAGCGGACTCAAAGAATTGGCTTATTATGTTACACCAATGTAGATTGATTACCACAGAATCTAGGGCTACTAGATCAGGAGCCCCAGACTTCACCGCGCCAGGAGCCCCCCAGACTTCACCGCGCCAGGAGCCCCCCCCAGACTTCACCGCGCCAGGAGACCCCCAGACTTCACCGCGCCAGGAGACCCCCAGACTTCACCGCGCCAGGAGACCCCCAGACTTCACCGCGCCAGGAGACCCCCAGACTTCACCGCGCCAGGAGACCCCCAGACTTCACCGCGCCAGGAGACCCCCAGACTTCACCGCGCCAGGAGACCCCCAGACTTCACCGCGCCAGGAGACCCCCAGACTTCACCGCGCCAGGAGACCCCCAGACTTCACCGCGCCAGGAGACCCCCAGACTTCACCGCGCCAGGAGACCCCAGACTTCACCGCGCCAGGAGACCCCCAGACTTCACCGCGCCAGGAGACCCCCAGACTTCACCGCGCCAGGAGACCCCCAGACTTCACCGCGCCAGGAGACCCCCAGACTTCACCGCGCCAGGAGACGCCCAGACTTCACCGCGCCAGGAGACCCCCAGACTTCACCGCGCCAGGAGACCCCCAGACTTCACCGCGCCAGGATACCCCCAGACTTCACCGCGCCAGGAGACGCCCAGACTTCACCGCGCCAGGAGACCCCCAGACTTCACCGCGCCAGGAGACCCCCAGACTTCACCGCGCCAGGAGACCCCCAGACTTCACCGCGCCAGGAGCCCCTACTTATTATATCATCTCAGTTATAATATGTCAAAGTTCAGCAATACGAAGCCCGGAGAGAATATTTCAGTGATTTTGAACTTGTGCTTATATTTCCATAAGAAATGAACCCGGCCTCCTTTATTAACACGATGGCTGAACCTTCTATAGAGATCTATTACCCAAAGATTTATTTTTATATATTAAATCAGTTCTTCTGTGAACTTCAGATGTAAAAAATCTGCTCCTTTCTTCTGTAATTGAAAGCAAATTGCATATAGAAATGTATCTCGACACCGCGGAGCAATTACACTGCACAATATGGGCCGGAGATGTATATGAACCGCGGCTGCAGGCAGGAGCTCAAGAAGTCCGCAATCACCGGGGAAATGGAAAAAAAACACCAAAAAGTGTGCGGCTAATATATGCAATGACATGTCTGACTAACAAACTCTGCTGGATCATCCGCCCCAGGCGCACAGACATGAAAAGGACTGAAGATGGGGCGGGCGGTAATATCTATACGTGAAATGTGCTACAAATGGCTGAATGCTGGAGGCTACAACACAAACTTCACAGAGACGAAGGACCCGAAAGTCCAGAGCGGACATCACACTGAGCCATTGAGGAGGTGGGGAGTTCGTCATCTGCTATATACAGGGCGCACGCTCGTCATCTGCTATATACAGGGCGCACGCTCCTCATCTGCTATATACAGGGCGCACGCTCGTCATCTGCTATATACAGGGCGCACGCTCGTCATCTGCTATATACAGGGCGCACGCTCGTCATCTGCTATATACAGGGCGCACGCTCGTCATCTGCTATATACAGGGCGCACGCTCGTCATCTGCTATATACAGGGCGCACGCTCGTCATCTGCTATATACAGGACGCACGCTCGTCATCTGCTATATACAGTACGCACGCTCGTCATCTGCTATATACAGGACGCACGCTCGTCATCTGCTATATACAGGACGCACGCTCGTCATCTGCTATATACAGGGCGCACGCTCGTCATCTGCTATATACAGGGCGCACGCTCGTCATCTGCTATATACAGGGCACACGCTCGTCATCTGCTATATACAGGGCACACGCTCCTCATCTGCTATATACAGGGCGCACGCTCGTCATCTGCTATATACAGGGCGCACGCTCGTCATCTGCTATATACAGGGCGCACGTTCGTCATCTGCTATATACAGGGCGCACGTTCGTCATCTGCTATATACAGGGCGCACGCTCGTCATCTGCTATATACAGGGCGCACGCTCGTCATCTGCTATATACAGGGCGCACGCTCCTCATCTGCTATATACAGGGCGCACGCTCGTCATCTGCTATATACAGGGCGCACGCTCGTCATCTGCTATATACAGGGCGCACGTTCGTCATCTGCTATATACAGGGCGCACGTTCGTCATCTGCTATATACAGGGCGCACGCTCCTCATCTGCTATATACAGGGCGCACGCTCCTCATCTGCTATATACAGGGCGCACGCTCATCTGCTATATACAGGGCGCACACGTCATCTTGTCGTTGTTTGGTGTTCCTAATGGTGCGGAAGAACCAGTGCAGATGTTCCCCTATACCGGACTGTTGCCTTGAGCTGTGAATTAACCCTATAGAACCTGGTTCAGCATAATCATGTCTGACGAGCTCCATATTCTAATTGGTCCAGTCATCCTGCAGCGTCTCATGGGCGTTGTGGTCGGACGGTTTATTATTGGTATAATAAGCACTAATTAAAAATAAAATTGTTATACAATGTAATTATCTGCTAAAAACAAAAAGGGACGGTTCTCATTGTTTTTGTTTATTAAAGTTATTATCACCTCCAGGGCAAACAAAAGAACCTTATAACGTTCAGTGGGCTCGTCGAGCCAGTAGAGTGCGCTTATCGTGTGTATCTAATCCCATCATATGCGATACGGTCTGCTGAGCTGTGTATCTAATACTATCTGCTGAGCTGCTGTATCCAAGCCTATCATGTGCGATACTATCTGCTAAACTGTGCATCTAATGATACTGCCTGCTAAGCTGCTGTATCTAAGCCTATCATGTGTGATGCTAAGCTATTGTATCCAAGCCAATCATGTGTGATATGTTCTAATGATTACGGCTCCAGTTGTACAGTTCTCATTATAATACAGGTAGGGAGATAAGAATAGGAGCGGATACAGACAGCAGGGGGCCCCTGTGCAAGAACAGTATAAGGACCCCTTCCTGTCCAATAGCGACTCCCCTTATATTTCTATAACAATCTACCAGTAACGGATTACACAGGCCCTTACATGCAATCTAATGTATAGCAGTGCCCCCCCCCCCTACCTACTGAGCCCCCGTCAGCTGCACAGATTGCACTTGTGGTTTGTCCTCCCTAAATAAGGACATTGGGGCAGATTTTCTAAAACTGTGTAAGATGTAGCCCTTGTCAACTTAGACCAGGCAGCCTGAGCATGAGCCAAATTGATCCCTGTGGTGCAAGCTGTATAGTATGTTTAGCAAGATGCGCCAAATTTCTCAGACTGTTTATTTTCCGGATATAAACTCTTAATTGCCTTAGTTTTTATTTGGTGCATGTTAAGCCACGCCCTTCCCTGCAAAGCCACACCCTTCCCTGCAAAGCCACACCCTTCCCTGCAAAACCACACCCTTCCCTGCAAAGCCACACCCTTCCCTGCAAAGCCACACCCTTCCCTGCAAAGCCATGCCCCCTTTTCTAGACACCAAGAGGGTCACGTGAGCTGCAAACATCGGTTTTTAAATTAGTCTAAAATTAAACCTGCCAAAGTGCTCCACAATTTGGCGCATTTTTTTTACATTCTACACGCAGTAAATCCGCCTCACTGAATGTTAGGGCTTATTTACACAAGCGTGTTAAAAGGTCCATGGGACGGCCGTTGAAACAGCGGCCGTCCCACGGACCTATGTAATTATATGTAATTCATCCGTTGTTTCAACGGACCGTGTGAAGGGTCCGTGGGAAAATAGGACATGTCCGTTCTTTTTGCGCATCACGCATGCCGCCATAGACTCAACTATGGGGGATGGGTGACATCGCGTCCCGCAGCGCAGAGTACGGATGTGAAAAACTGCAGTTTTTCATGTCCGAGATGCGCAGCGCTCGTGTGAATCCGGCCTAAATATTCTTTTCAGCAACAGACAATCAGCCACGAGTTGGTTTTAAAGTTAGCAAAGTGGAGGTGGGAAACATTTCATGCAACCAGTTACAATGTATCGCGTCTCGGATTGTATTTTCCGGCATTTTGAACCTATAAAACGTTTCTTCCCGTCCTCGTTCGGCCTTTTCTGGAAGACCAGAGATAATTGAGCTCTGTAACCAATGACAATTTAGACTCCATAACGTCAAGGTTTCGGAGCGTAATCCGTGTTTATCTGCCAAAGTCGAAAGATTCAGCCTCGAAAACTGCATTAGGCTCTTTGTGAAACAACCGATTAGATGTTTGTTCGGCTTTTCTTTAATTCAGACGTAAGAACCAAATTGTGTCACTTGGGATAAATGTCAGTCATTTGCATTCTGACTTATTACTTGAAAAACAGGCATTTTCGCACTCATAAGTTCCGTATTCATCACGTCAGTCACAAGGCAGCGCGGTTTTATACAGATCCCGCATTCTTTATTGTTCTAGGATTTAATTCAGGGTCCCCATCCCCCTAAACCCCAACCAGGCAGGTACAGTTATTTCTAAATTAAATGATAATATATTTCTAAGCAATGTTTCTATGATGTGTGATACTGCCTGAAGTACTAGTGTATCTAAGCCTATCATGTGTGATACTGCCTGAAGTACTAGTGTATCTAAGCCTATCATGTGTGATACTGCCTGAAGTACCAGTGTATCTAACCCGATCATGTGTGAAAGTGCCTGAAGTACCAGTGTATCTAAGCCTATCATGTGTGATACTTCCTGAAGTACTAGTGTATCTAACCCGATCATGTGTGATATTGCCTGAAGTACTAGTGTATCTAAGCCTATCATGTGTGATACTGCCTGAAGTACTAGTGTATCTAACCCGATCATGTGTGAAAGTGCCTGAAGTACCAGTGTATCTAAGCCTATCATGTGTGATACTTCCTGAAGTACTAGTGTATCTAACCCGATCATGTGTGATATTGCCTGAAGTACTAGTGTATCTAAGCCTATCATGTGTGATACTGCCTGAAGTACTAGTGTATCTAACCCGATCATGTGTGAAAGTGCCTGAAGTACCAGTGTATCTAAGCCTATCATGTGTGATACTTCCTGAAGTACTAGTGTATCTAACCCGATCATGTGTGATACTGCCTAAAGTACTAGTATATCTAACCCGATCATGTGTGATACTGCCTAAAGTACTAGTGTATCTAACCCGATCATGTGTGATACTGCCTAAAGTACTAGTGTATCTAGGCCTATCATGTATGACACTTCCTAATGTAGGAGTGTATCTAAGCCTACCATGTGGGGTACTGCCTGAAGTACTAGTGTATCTAAGTCTATCAGGTGTAATACTGCCTAACATACTAGTGTATCTAAGTGTATGATGCCGCACTGTTGAGCTGGTGTATCTAAGCAGATCATGTGAACTATGCTGCTGGACCATGGTATCTAAGCCTTTGATGTGTGAGACTGTCTGAAGAACTAATGTTTCTAAGTCAATCCTGTGTGATTCAGTGTTGCTGAACTGTTGCATCTAAGCCTATGATATTTTATACTGCCTAAAATACTGGTGTATCCAAGCCGATCATTTGTGATATAGTCTGCTGAGCGGTGTGTATTTAATCATATTGTGTGTGATATTGTCTGCTGAGCCATGTATCTAAGCCTATTATGTGTAATACTGTCTGCAGAACCATTGTATCTAAGCCTATCACATGTGATACTGTGCACTGAGCCTGTGTATCTAATCCCATTATGTGCGTTACGGTCTGCTGAGCAGTGTGTATCTAACTCTAATATGTGTGATACTGTATTGACACGTCCCGATCATGTGCTGCCGATTGGTGTATTTTACGGCTGATAATGTTGGTAAATCTAATCCGATCATCTATGACGCAGCTCCACGTATTCCTTCATGTAATGTTATCCAACAAGATAATCCTCAATCAGTTTCCTGCTTTTTTTTCCTTTTCTTCCAGGATTCCAGATTATCAGGCAGTTCTGTGCTGGATTACCAGAATTCCCAATAGTAGCATCAATAATATGGATTTATTAGTCAGGGACTGTAACATTGGGTTTGTACTAAGAAGAGCCACATCGGCAAGCCAGGTACCTCAGTGATTCTAATGTTAGATGGGGGAGGGGAGGTGAATGTCATGAATAGTGAAGCTCGGGGGTGGCACAGCCCCCCCCCCCCCCGTCACCGGATCAAAAAGAAGCTCCGTCTACAGCAAAAACCTTAGAAGGCGCCGACTGACCTCTGTAGCAGATTCTATTCTAATCAGCTGTAAGGAGTCTGTGACACCTAATTCTCTTTTTGTTATCTGGGTCCGGAGCGAGCGGGTGACTTGCTAGCAAATATATTAAAAGTGTAGCGCGCAGAAAAATCACTTAAGAGCCAAAGCACATTTTGTGTCGACTGGCGGGGCCTTGGGCAGAATACCAAATGGTATTTTCCCCTGCATGATACAAAGTATCACATTTGTCAACGTTGTACGGTCGTTATGAATGACCTCTGCGCGCCCTTGATAGAAGCAGCGACACGAAGGCTCGAGATTCAGGTGCCTCTTCGGGCAGCCACGGAAAAACAGCTAAGTGATGTTAAAAAGCCTCATATTTCACAGGACGTCTTCAGTGGTTAAAGCGTGCGCTGCCGGGATGAATACTAATGTCAGTCATTTACAGCTTCTTTTGCTTGTGAAAACAACCAGCTGACAAAGGGACAGGTTCCATTTTTGGAAGACACAACTTGCCAACACTAAAAATACTATGCACATTGCTGGCAGGCTTCATTATACTGCATAGAAATGTAGCAGAGCTGACGTTTTCACTTAACACTCAGCATGAAGTCCTATGTAAAACCACGGAAGTTACGCGGTCAATTCTACTGCAATTGTGATGAGACTCAATAGTGGTCACATGAGCTCCCAAGCTGCATTCTTCCAGACAATGGTCAAGCATACTAAATTGCCATCTCCACCAGGTCTATTTGTGTTATAGGGTTCCCCTTACAAAAGCGTTTTGGGAAAACGAGAATGATCAAAGTTAAACCAACCAACAGGGAAAAAGATGAAAACTGCTATAGTTACACTATAGTGAAAGATTGTACACCGCAAAGCAATAGTCCTTTAAAAACAACAACCACACAGCAGGCCATACAATACGGAAATGTTACAATCTTACAGTGCTCAAATAATTATCATACAGTAGCAAAATAATAGAGTTGTACCTAGCTCAACAATTACCATCATAACATGCCCAAATAATAAAGCCGTACATTGCTCAAATAATTATCATACAGTACCAAAATAATAGAGCAATACCTTGTTCAACAAATACCATCATAACATGCCCAAATAATAGAGCCATACAGTGCTCAGCAAATACCATGATACAGTACCAAAATAATAGAGCAATACCTTGTTCAACAAATACCATCATAACATGCCCAAATAATAGAGCCATACAGTGGTCAACAAATACCATCATACTATGCCCAAATAATAGTGCCAGTGCTCAGCAAATACCATGATACAGTACCAAAATAACAGAGCAATACCTTTCTCAATAAATTATTTCATACAGTACCTAAATAATACAGCTATACCTTGTTCAACAAATACCATTATACAGTGCCCAAATAATAGAGCCATACAGTGCTAAAAAATATCACCAAACAGTGCCCTAGTGATACCACCATATAGGATCCAAATAATAGAGTCATACATTGCTCAACAAACACAATCATACAGTCGTACTCTCCTGTCCGAACGGACATTGGGTGCAGAAAGATGCCCCTGTACGCTACGCTTTATAGTTGACGTGACAACCGTACGACACCCAGAGAGCATCATGCTTTAGGTCCTATTAGTTAGAACTGGACCGGTGCACAATACTCTGGGTATTATACAGAAACTACCACCTATCAGGGCGGTCTCTCCACTCACAATGCCAGTTTGGGCGGGAGAGAAAAACTGGAGGCACACTTTAACAAATATCACCATACAGTGCCCAAATAATAGAACCATACAATGCTCAATAAATACAACCATGCAGTGCCCTAGTAATAAACACAACGGTGCCCAAGTAATACCACCATACAGTGAAAAACCATCCAATGTCCTACCAATACCATCCAATGTCTGCCACTAGCTTAAATAAAGTGCCAAAATAATACCACCATACAGTGCCCAAGTAATGCCACTATACAATGCCGAAATAATACCATACAGTGTATAAACAATACCATCAACTGTGTCCCTTATAACAGTCAAAATAACAAAGCTTATGGTCTGGTTTGCCAAGTCGGACTATGTCGTCTACCAGGGACTTTAATTAGCCTCTGATGGGAATACCCCAGATAGGAGCGGTAGAGGACACTAGATGGAAGATCATTTGCCCCTGTTGCCCCTGGCATATTCCATCCCTGGCCTCCCCTATGAACAGTCGGAGGTGTATACTGGAAGCGTTACTGTACAGAGGATTCATGTGATACAAGCGCTGCTTCCTTCCTGCCCTCTCTTGCTTTGATGTGCTATCGGAATAAACCGCTGAAGACAGCTCGATCTTTTTCATGATCCTCATAGGGTAAAGTCATTGACCTTGATGTCACAAGAATTATCACATCCTATAAAGAGAACGCGAATCTCAAACCTGAAATGATATTGTACACAGACAGCTGAACGAACACCTCGCTCTCCACTAAACTCACAGAATAGACTTGTGGGGCTTCCAGAAGTCTGCAAACTATAATTCAATCTCGGAAACAAAATCCCCATGCCGTAAAAAGGTACTGTAGTCAAAAAAGAGATCTATAAATACACCGGAGCAGCCAGTGGGGAGCAATTTTTAACTTAATTTTAAATATTGCAAATTATCACGGCAGGAAGCAAATTTGATGTGGTATTTTGCAAAGGATAAAAGGGTTGAATGGAATTTATGGCAGCTTCAAATAAACACACAATGGTGAGCACTATGACAGTCAGAAATTATTAGACCTGGGATGCAGTTTAAAGAGCACGAGCCAATTACTCGCCGAGCAAAAGGCGCAAAGTTATAAAGTCAATAGTAACCAGGGACATCACTAATGGACTTTGTAAGCAGAAATAACATGACTATCATCAGCATACACAATAGCGGTCTTGAGTGTGAGCGGAAGCCTGGTGTTTCTTAAAGGAATTTTCCACCTTAAAAACGTATCTACCTTTTCAGGTGACTTTCAGAATAAGCGGTCATATGTGTGTACAGTACATGTGGAATAACACGATTTCTGGCCATTATAGGACTCGTATTCTGCATATTTTATTTTTTTTTAGCAGTTTCCCATCTGCAGGCTCTTTAACTCTCAGTTGTCTTTGAGCTAGTGGGCAGAGTCTAACTGCTATCATGTCTTCTGCACACAGAGAAGAGGAGAGTCATGCACACACACACACACACACACACACACACACATATATATATATATATATATATATATAAAAGCTTGGGGAGACTATACAGCAGTAATCAGCAGTGTAGCTGAGAATCTAGCACTGGGGTGACATGGAAATTTCACCAGCAGCCTGTGTCTTCTTTACTCGGCTCCTGCATCCTCCCCTCTCCAAAGACTTGTATGCAGCATGTCTATTGCCAACTTTCTCTCAGCTCCCTCCTCCCCTCTCCAAATACTTTTATGCAGCGTGTCTATTGCTGACTCTCCCTCTCAGCTCCCTCCTCCCCGCTCCATAGACTTGTATGGGCAGGCAGTGAAGAGACACACCCCACCTTCTGCTGTCCATTTAAGACATGTACGCCCTCAAAGCCTATAGAAAACTACTCAGAATGTCTTGAATACATCCAGGCACCAATACGACTGTATCTTTTTTGGAAACAGAGTGGAAATGTTTTTACCCTACACAGATATGTACAAACAGGTGTATCATGGCTTATCTGGTCAAATCAGCAGGGCACAGTTTGTTATTTGGCATGATGAGCCATATCATTGGTCACATTGTGATATATGAAGGTATCTTGGGTATCGTTGATGACAAATTCTGCTCTGCTACACCTGAACACGCATCTGAGCATATTCAAGAAGAGCAGACTATTTCAATTGGATCATTTAGTTATAAAAGTTTATAGGTGGAATATACCTATACCGTATGAAAATATAAATTATTCCATGAGAGTACAAAATATAATTCACATTTTCTGGGATACTTTGGCGGAAAACGCTCTGAATTAGAGATTATTTTATAGTAAGAGTAAATAATATGAGAATGACCTTTGGTTACTCAGGTCATTCTCACAAAATCAAGCCAGTTGAATGCTCCTATTGGCTGCCTGGATAGCATGACGCCCAGTTGTTACTTTGTTTGGCTGAATATAGAGGATAGCTTGGGTTTCCTGCAGTCATTATCACATTGTCCCTTCAGCATGAGAATGTCCTGAGGTAACACCAGAAATTCTCACTATGAAAACGCGCTGCCCATAATTCCTGAACAGTGTGAAGACGTTTGGACAATTGAGTGCAAATGAACGAATACTAATGGCACGCACCTCTGGATAATCTAACAGTGATGGCAACAAATTTGCGTTATATACCCCAACATGGAACTAAAAAAAAAAAAAAAAACACATTGTCATGTTATCGAATCATTCGAGCCTGGAACCCGAGAATGTGAAGGAAATCTGACAATGACGAAGCGCGATGTATCCTGCGGCAGAAGACGACAGTTCCGTATTACTGAAAAACGCCATAACACTACAAGGACAATACGTGTGTGAGGACTCAAAGATCCCACGTAATGAAAAGTGCTTTTCGTCTTTTGACATCGACATTTGTCGCCATTTCACACGATGCTTTAAACGGCTCAATGTCTCCTGGAGAATAAAACCTTTCAGCTTCTTTTCTTTATAAATATTAAAATTGTAATGTAAGAAGAAACAAACAAGGGTCAAGCACAAGAGGTAAATGGCCGCCATTAAAGAGGAGTCACTCCAAAAGGAAATGTGCGGTCACTTGGCTCCGGCCACCGAGTTACGAGGTGACAGAGTTTTCCCACAAACAGCCGAGCTCGTTTGGCTACTCGGTTTCTGGAATTCCCATAGAAGTGAACGGGAGTTACATAAACAGCGTAGCGCGCTGCGCTTCACTTTTTTTTTTTATAACGCTTGTTCACTTTTATTGGAGTTCTGGAAACCAGATAGCAAAATGTGCTCGGCTGGTCCCGGAAAACTCCGCCACCTCATACCACAGTGGCCAGAGACACCTGAGAAAGTAGGACAGGAGTCAGGGGGCCCGACCTAGGGATAGCTGTGGCCCCAGAGGTAGGACCTGCATCTATTGGACATTTAATGGCACATCCTGCGAATATGCCATAGATGTCCAAAATTATAATACCCCTTTTACTTTCGTGATGGTACTCATCGGGGGAGGGCTGGGAGGAAGAATTAAAAAAGTAAGAACTGCTCCGCTGAATATTAATTGTTGTCAGAGTGGTTGTAACTTCTGGGATTGTTCCGCCAGATGCAGAGCCATAACTTGTAGGTACTGAGTCCCAATGCAAAAATCGGCATCAGGGGCCAGGCCCCCAACCTACAATGTGCGATTTATAATACTGGTGTCTTTATATGTAGCGGGCACTAGGGCCCATGTGCGACTGCTACCCCTACTAGTTACCACCTCAGACTTGTTAGAAAGATGTAATGCTTTGAATGAGTCTGACAGGGGGAGAAAGCGGGACATGTGATTCCTTTCTGTGCTTCTGACTGGCTGAGAGGGTTCACGGTTATGTGCTGGTAACTTTATGTCCACTTTCCTAACTCCACAATATAACATCTTGTGGGTTATCGGAGATGGTAACCCCACTATATGTTTTTGGGATATTGTACCATTTATAGGGCTCGATGAGATACTCTCTTAGAGGAGTCACAATTAACATTGATGGCTTATAAATTGTATGTGCCATAAATAGCTGAACGGTGAGTGTCCAACTGGTGGGACCCCAAATAGATAAGTGGGTACTCGGTTTCTGATCCCAGCATTGAGTTGGCCGCACGTGTGGTCACTCTCCATTATAGACCATGAGAGATAGAACTCAACTTCTTACTAGGCCGATTCCTCATTGCCCAGCAACTTTAATGTACTGTGACCACATATGTGAGGCCACCTATACACTAGGAACGGGGGACCAGGCACCCTTTTTCTCTGGATCGCTGGAGGTCCCAATAGTTGAACCCCCATTGATCAGACATTAGTGGGACATTATATTGATGTTAAGGAACGTGCTCAGAGGATCATTGATACAGAACAATTTATTTCATGGGTGTTCGGTCCCCTTTAATATTTAACATGCGGTTGGCTGTACATGAAACACGCGGCGCAGCTTTACACCCTCATATCATCTGTTCTGATGGAGCAGAAGATTATATATGTAACGTACAGTAACAAACAGGATATCGCACAGACCTGCTCCCTGTTTTCCTAATCTCCTGCTGTACTGTTCTCATGAATTGCCAAAATCTAACAAGTAGCACAGATTTCCAGAAACCAGAACCAAGGAACAAACAAACGGAAAATAAAGAACAAAAAAAAGGAGAAAGTGCAGCATCACCCGGCCTCGCTTAAAGGGCCAGCGCTGGCTGAATTATTAAAGGTAGATCAACCCCCTTGGAGAGTCGCTGTACTAGCTGCATGACCGCCGCTCATCACCAGATTCATTGTTATAAAGCTGCTGATGTCTATATGGAGGAAGAGAACGTCCCTCACATAGAGGAATATAAATCACATATAGAAGAGAGGGAAGGAGCTGAAATGGTATGAACATATAATATGCAAGAGACTGCCTAGAAAATAAATATATATATATAGCCTGCCATCCAGCCATCTATCTATCCATCCATCCAGGTCTGCACCGTCCATGAGGAGTGATGAGCATCTCGCCTCAGTCAGCGGCCTGCTGCCTCTCCGAGGGTCGGCAGCACCACTGAAACCAGCCGCCGCCACCCCCTTCTGCACTATAAATGTACCTGCGTCTATAGGACACAGATACAATTACATTCATAAGTGCTGAATGGCTATTCAGCTCCTTCCAATGACGTAAGCGGCGCGATGGCGCGATCCCGCAGCTTGCGTCATTGAATGACAGGGCAAGACACACTAACAATCAGCACCTTTCAACGACACAAGTGGCACGATGACGTCATCGTGCCACTTTCATCGTTCAGCCCCAGCAGGCCTGCTGCGAAGAGAGCAGGCCTGCATTGCAAGAGGACGGTGCAGGAACGGGTTTAGGTTAGTACATAAAGGTTTTTTTCTGTTAAAAGTGTGAGCAGATATATGTGGAGCACTATATACAGGGGGACTATATGTGGGCCACTATCTACAAGGGAATCTATGTAGTGCACCATCTACAGAGGGCTCTATGTCGTCTACAGTGGGCTCTATGTGGGGCACTGTCTACAGAGGACTATATGGGAGCACTATCTACAGCGAGCACTGTGTGTGTGTGTGTGTGTGTGTGTGTGTGTGTGTGTGTGTGTGTGTGTGTGTGTGTGTGTGTATAGTGTATGGTGCTATTATAATAATGGACACAAAGTATGGTGCCATTAGAATTCGAGGTGCAGTGTATGGCGATATTATATTTAGGGGCGTGGTGTGTGGCACCATGAGAATTTTATCTTCGTTTATAGGTGCAGAAATTTTTGAAAAGTGAGAAGCAGAAGATATTTGAGCAAAAAACTGCAGAAATGGGACGTGGCAAGTCATCATAGAGGTCTGGACCAGATGGAGAAGAAAAGAGAAAAACTAACAACTAGAATACGTCACCTGCGAGTTACTTACTGTAAATGTTTATTCTGCCTCTAATCAGTACTGTAGTCACTGTATGATCTGCAGAGAGATAATGGGTGATATGATTTTTTTTTGTGAGGCTGCTAGTGATGTAGAACAGACTGGGGGATGTCAATCAAGATCTGGCTGGTGCCATTTAAATTTTTGCGTCAGGTAGCAGAAAAGCTAGAATCGACCATGTATCTATCTATCCTTTGTCTCTTTCAACGATCATTTGTATACAGGTAAGCTCCATGGTCGACATTTGTCATGCAGTAAACGCCCAAAATTTGGAAAGTGATGAGAAATGTGTGCGTGGTTTCCAAAGAGATGTAGTTTTAATCAATTTTATTAAGCAGAAATCCTGAAAATGCTGCAAATTTTGTCGGAAGCAGGCATAGATTTGTTTTTCTTCCTGTTAGACATTGCAAAATACAGCAAATATATTGTTATGAGACATGCAGTTTTTAAAAATGTTTCTGAAAATCACGCCATCCACCTTATTAGCCCTCTGATTGGCTGCTGTGGTTACATGCTACGTGAATGTAAACAATCATCGGGAGTGCCGCAGGAGCGTCGGTTCTCAGTTGCCGGGGGAAAGATAGATTTGTTACCCCAACATTTCCAATACTCGGGTAACCACTTTAAAAGGCCAAATACAGAAGAAAGTTAATAACAAAAAAAAAAAAAAAAATTCATATTTTGGCTGCAATCTAATGCGTTCCATCTGTGGTCACACAGGTCATGGGGCAGCGTGAATCCATCCATTATATCAGCCGTCATCCAACAGCATTCTCCCTTCTTAATATGTTGCATCATTGGAGCTGTAACCCACTGAGCTTACAATCTAGATTTCATGGATGCCGATGACTCGTTTCAGCTAGAACGCGGCTCAAAATATATTTCTAATAAAACAAATACATGGGATGAGCGTGACCTTTGCAGTTTGTCTTTCTCCATCGCTCATCAAAGCCGCTCGTCTCGCACTACACTAATCCTTACTGCGACAATAGAGCTGACGGGTCAATAGTGTCAAGATTTTAATATCAGTGGATGATTATCAAATAAAAATGTCTGAGCACTCTGCATAATTAAAAACTACAGAAATTGCTAATCAGGAGTCTCCTTCTTTATGGTTGGTGCCAGCCGGATTCACCATGTACGGCGAGTTCACTAATGAAAATTATTTAAACAATGGGAGAAGTGCTTCACCTTGTGTTCTTCAAGGTTCTCAGGCAAAAGCGAATAGGTTTCGGGTCGGTCTACAACTTAATCTTTTTTAATAAGCGGTTACATTGGCCCTGACATTAAAGGAACATAATATTGTAACATTGTATCTGTAAAGAAAAAAAGTTAAGAGGCCATTATGTGCGGCCAAGGAAAAGTAGTAACACCCCAGATAACACACAGCGATAACTCTCGAAGTGCGACCTGCATCACACAGTATCATCCCTAGAAGTTGTAGCAAATTAAAAATTCAGCTCTGCTACATCTGGCAATCGTACTCATCCTAGTAGAACTCTGCTGCATGTAAAAGCTCTCCTTGTATCCATTGCTTCATAGTTCAGTATCAAAATATTTGGGGGAAGAGGTAAAAATAATATAAATGGTGGAAAATGTATATTTTTGACAAAAAGAACGCGCCGTGCGCCCTTAACGTTGCGTGTTCTTGAAAATTTCCGTTTTTTCATTGACCTTTAGAAAGCTCAAAGCATTTTACAGGCCAATCAAGAGGTTTTTTCTGAGACTCGATCGATTCCTTGTCTTTTCTTTTACAGATGGTCACTTTACCTAGGATTCTGAGGCAGCATGTTACTCTGTCCACATTGCGTTCTCCACTGCGCCCTATAGTGGCAGCTAGCGGGGTACCGAACACAGCTTTGGATGTGATTGGAGTATAGTATGTAAGTTGTAATGCAAGTTTGATTAACATGATGCTAAATATTTTCAACTATTTAACATTGTATATAGAAATGTAAAGTTATGCTGAACACTAGAATAGGTCACAAAGATCTGATCTTCCAGGTTTTCTGTAATCCTAAAGGGTTATGATTTGAGGATATCCTATAGACAGGACACCTGTGGCAACGCCTGATGCGAAGGAGATCCTGAAAACACAAACAGTTGGAGGAACTGGTGCACCGGATATAAAAAGGAATGATTCAAGGTTCTCCATAAAGTACTGAATGGGAAGAGGAGGAAGATAACGTGGAGTAAAAAGAGGAAGAAGCAGATGAAGAAGAAGGCAAGGTGGAGGAAGGAGGAAGAAGATGATGATGACAAGGAGAAAGAGAAAGAAAGAAGATGATGAGAAAGAAGGAAGAAGACGAGGCAGACAAAGAAGAAAGAGAAGACCAGGAGGAATACAAGAAAGAGGAGGAAAAAAAATGGAAGAAGATGATGACGATTTGAAAGAAGACGAAAAGGATGAAAAAGAGAAAAAAAACGAGACGGAAGGAGTGGAAGAAGAACAATGTAGGAATGAGAAGAAGAGAAGGAAGAAGAGAAAATAGGAGATTAGGAGGAAGAACAGGGGAAAAACACAAGGAGGAAAAAAAGAGGAATACATATGTTACTCTATTATTACTATTGTAGTTTGTTTTGTACATAAATATTCAGGAAGATTTACAAAGCCAAATGTACCAGAATTCTAGCTCAGAAACGGTCGTACACGCCGTGCACCAAACTTATTATCGGTTTTAGACACATTTTACACTTCATTCGACAGTTTTGGAAAGTGGCTAGAAAATAAATATTGGTGTAAAGTGAATCAGCCCAAAGGTGGCGCAAGGAAGAAAAAAAGTTTAAACTTGTCTAGCAAAATGCGTGAAATTTATCATACATTGTGCACGATTGTGATTAATTTTGCGCAGTTTCTGCCCCTCTGGTCTAGTTCTATCCCGTCTAACTTTAGAACACAATGAATAAATCTACCCCTTTATTATTTGTATGTCAATATGTGACAATAACAGCAATAATAATAATAATAATAAATAATAACATTACTCATGGTAATAGTTCCACCAGTGACTGTGAAGCAGCAGGATCACAATGTATCAGTCACACATTTGCTCGTCGCCGTCTTGTTACACCATCTGCGTGCAACTAATTCATTCATAGAAAGTGAATTAAACTACTCCCAAAATGCAGTTCATTTTCGTGAACCATTTATCCTGACAAAATGCTTCTTGTAGAATGATCCATGGCTCGTCGATTGACTGTCTGCAGAGCTCCCCACTCTCCGCTTCACTTTAGATACGACTGGCGGCTGAGACTACAGTCTATCAATAATCAGGAATTGATAACTGCTATTAATGATTCTATAAATTGCACCAGTCACTCTAGTGCCAAGGAGTGGAAACTAATAAATATCTATCGCTCAATTGGCAACATTGTAACGATGAGATGACGAAGAGGCCGAGGCCGAAGTGGCGCGACACATGGATCATCTACATGAGATGAGCAGACGGGAGCTCTAATAGAAGTGAATGGGGAGCGAGGCGGTCACACATGGGTTTCCCAATTTCTATTCAAGTGTCACTGAGGCTCAGCACTCTTATCATCCGATTCTCGACACTCCTGCTTCGTGTTGTACATTTGACGGACACAACATGAAATGCAGTGCCCGATGGTTTTCATTCAGGTTCTCTTACAGCCCAGGGCGATTGCCAATGTAACGTCCACAGCCGCAGGCCGTCGTGCTTACCTGCCCACCGACGGCCATGGACAAGTGAGTGCCGGGCGGCATCACCCTCCCGAGAGACACCGGCACTCACTTCCGCATCGCTGCACTAGTTCATGTAGGGTGTGCTCACGCCCGCCTTAATGGGCCAGTGCACACACATGAGGATAATCTCTAATTAGCCCATGATCACCCTGGACTATAAAAAGGGCTCTGCCCTTTCACTCATTGCCTGAGCGTTGTTGTGTTTACCAGTGTTAGTCTTCACAAATGGTCCCTTAGTGTCATCCTGTTCCCGTTGTTCCTGTGCCCTGCTACCTGTATCCCGTGCTAAATCTGTTCCTGTGCCTTAACCTGTTGGAGTCATGTTGTGCCACCGGTCACGCCTGCTGATATCCAAAAACGTACTGATCAGTTACATGGCTTGTATGAAATTGGCCCCGATGTGCGTGTGAGATAGGCAAATTAGATTGTAAGCTCCTGAGGACAAGGATGAAAGAAGTAATGCATTGTGTGCACTAGGAATATTAGATTGTTGGCCCCTGGTGTCAGGGATGATGGGAGGACACATGGAGTGTGATGTAGGAATATTAGATAGTAAGCTCCTGAGATCAGGGATGATGGGAGTGATAGTGTGTGAAATAGATTTGATTGCGAGTTCTTGGGGACAGATACTTCTACTCCACCCAATGCCTGCACAGGTTCACATTATCCATGAGGAGTGGACATGGTGGACTTATTCTGATCTGGGGTCCTCGGTTTTGATGGGCCCTATAGAGAGACTACAGGTGCACCCTTTTAATTATTTATCATCTCATTACTATGGAATGACAAATCCAGTGACCAATTTAAGTATGTGAACCCTTTCAAACCATCCACCCCACAGTCAGACTCATTTAATTGAACATTCGCCTTTCCAGGGTTACTTTTGCAGTTGAGGACCATTAGCCTTCCTTTCAGTTCTCACATCTTCGCCGTCTCTTTAAGTTGCGCTCATGTTCATCCTGCCAGGAAATATCGCCATTGACTTGTACAGAATACAGTAATATATTAATACAGCCGCACTAAATACTCCTGTCACTACTGCTTTAATAACTGTAATTAGACGGAGACAGCTGTAACAATAGGTAACTTAATGACAAAGCAATTCCCTTTTTTTCATCCACCGACAATTACGGAAAATAGGGGAAAATTTACATAAAATAAAAAAATGTGGAACTGGTCAGGAAAGATGGACGACTGCAAGGTCACTTCTGATCGGCTTTACGATGTCTTTTGGACAGATTTGAGAAGCTGTTTAAAATTCAGTTTTACAATGAAATACTTTGCACGCATAATCAGATTATAGGACAGATAAGATTCTAGAACTCGGATTTAAAGGGGAAGTACGTCTTAAAATCAAAAGGCAGATTCCAAGACAACAGATTCTGAACAATCAGAAATCAGTAACCAGACGAGAGATTATGATTAAAGACCAAAGGGATCAGGGTAAAATTATTTTTAGATTTTTTTTTTTTACAGGTTCATAGTTCGCCAAAATCTCGGGGCAGATTTAATATTGTTGTTGCACCGGAATTCTGGCCTTTTATTGGCGCAAATCAATTAAAATACATTTGTTATTAGTTTGCACCAAAAGAAACAGATGTTTGCCCCTCACTAGACAGACACTTTCCAAAAATGTCTAGAAAAGAGGGTGCAGCTTAGCAGAAAGGGGTGTGGCTAAAAAATGCGTTGCCATGTGCCAACATTTTGGCTCAAAAGACTGCCATAAACTATGCCAACCAAGAGGAGGTATAAGAAAAGAGAGAAGTGTCTAGCAAAATGCGCCAAATTTATCATACAGCGTGCACCAGTAATAAATTTGGCGCATTTTCTGTCTGCCTGGTCTAAGATTATACTGTCTAAATAAGACCGTTTTAGTAAATCTGCCACATTGTATTTTATATTTCAAAACATTTGCTTGCGGTCAGTTAATGGAAATAGTAGTAGGGAATAGGATTCCTCTAGGGTGGGACAAGGGGGTAGGCGGAGCCTGCCAATGACATCAGTGGGCTTTAAGTTTCTTTTTATACCCAATTGGGTCTGAACGTCTGATAATCTATCGCTCATATATATATATATATATATCATGTGAAGCAGAGTTAAATGTGTATGTTAATTGATGTATCAAGGCAGTGGGCTGAGCGACTGGAAATCAAAAAGCGATCATGATAAATTGTATGGACCCCTGGGAGGGGGAAGCAAGTTCTGCTACCCCTGTGTTGGGCACCAAGTGGACTTGTCCCATCCCTGGGTCCCGCATCAGCCCCTGAAGGGTTAAATATTCAATTTCTTTGTTAGGTACTCGCAGTATCTTATGAAGGCTCATGGTACGATGATTACGTTTAATTCCTGCCAAGTCAGGGGGAAGCAATGAAAAGGTCTTTTTTTAAATGATATTTAAATGAAGTCACGGTTTGACCTAAAACTTTCTCCGACTCCTGAACTTTCGCCACTTTTAAATATTTTAATATTCAGAATGTAGGGGTCGATTTGCATATTCTATGGAGGAATATCAAGGGCAGGTTTGCAGCGCTCGGATGTTGTCAGTCCATCCTAGATACGTCTGGAGATACCGGAACGTGCAGCCGTGTGAAATAAAAAAGTCTGGCGCTGGAAGAAAAGCCTCTGTCTTTACAAGGTGACCGCGGGAGCACCATAGAGCAGCGCATATACTCACGGGCAGGGGGGGGGGCACACAATATGGGGGTGTAAATCCGCACCCCATTAGAATAACTGTGCAGGAGAGGGGACGGTTCATCTACACAATCTTGGTTTTCTGATTTGATGTTAAGAAAATGTAATCATTATAGAACGAAAAGTGCTGCAACTTTCTGATCATCTTTGTGTTTAATTGTCTCACTATTGTCAAGATTTCTGCTAGCTGTCAGTGAATGGGGCATTCATTGTTTACATCTAGAAAATTAAAAACCCCTACAAGCCTAAAACTGGATACAATGGGCAGGATACAATGTATCAGTCTAGACTTTTTAGCTCACAGAGGATTTTGTTTAGACTGGATACAATTATAATAAACCTCCAAATGCGAGCAGGATAAGATTAGGACGGATTATTAACCGTTCTATACCAATATGGAGAACGACCAAAAACACCCTCTTCTTCATAAAGGCAATCTCATAGATATGTCACATATATATGGGGGAGGGCTATATAAGCCCAGTAGTGCAAGGTATCAATGGTGAGGACTCATTCACTAAAATGAAAACCTGAAGATGGAGTCTATGACACACCAATACTATAAAAAATATTTAAAATTGTATGGATTCACAGAGACATAAAATGCATATTAAAAATCTTCATCAAAAGAATATATATACAAACAAGCTTAAATACTGGACGGATAAAGTCACAGCATATAAGCCCTTATTCACACGACGGGGTTTCCCGGCTGGGTGACGGCCGTTAATAAAACGGCCGTCACCCGGCCGCAGTAGGAACAATATACCCCTAATGGGGCTATTCACAAGACCGATTTGTTGACGGGCCGGGAAAGCCGGCCGTCAAAAAATTGGACATGCCCTATTTTCGGCCGTTCGCCCGGCTCCCGATACACGACCATCACCGGAATGTGTCCCGAGTGACGGCCGTGTCTACCGTCGCTCGCTCTCCCCTCACAGCGCAGAGTGCATGTGAGGAGGAGGAATTTATGCTATTCGGACGAAGGTGATAAGTGTCTACAATGTGGGGGTGCTGTATACAGGGGTACTGTGTGGCAGGGCCGGGGTGTACAGCAGGTGGAAGGGGGAGCTGCGCTGGCTCCCTTCCACTGCTTGTATTAAAAGCGCCCTGGCCCGGCGACACCTCCCATGGCCGATGGCGCTGCTAGCAGCTGCTGCGGCTGCTACTGCTGTAGCAACGCCACTATAGCAGAGCAGGGAGGTATCTCCCTGCTCTGCTATGTGCTAGCCCCACTTTAGCTCCCGGACAGAGCGCTTGAGGTCTCTGTCCATATATGGATAGTGACATCAGGGGCAACTCCTGAAGCGGAATCCCCTTACACTCTGTGACCGGGGATTCCACACCAGGAGAAGCCAGAAACGTTCAGTGTCCATAAATGGACACAGACGACAGCGGCTTTTCCTGAAGTGGAATCACCGGCCATATGGGGATTCCACTTCATGAGTTGCCTCTGATGTCACTGTCCAGGTATTCCTGGCCCGGAACCGAATCAGAACGGATGCAAACCGGCCGGGAGAAATGGCCCAAAACGGCCGATTTTATCGGCCGACACTCGGACCCTGTCGTGTGAATAAGGCCTAAATGTATATATACATTGAAAATATGTTAGTAACGAGGTAATTCAAGGACCAGGGAAAAGGTCTCATTCCCATTGAACCCGTGAATAATTGTATCAAATTGTCACACTCAATTAATACAAGACGGTCTAACCATCTAACTGCTGTCCACCAAAGATACATATGGAATAGTCACACATGCACGATAGCATCTTATCCATGGACGAATTGATTGCTGCTGGCGTCACACTCCGACGCGCGTTTCGGCTGAAAGCCTTCATCGGATATTATGTATGCATGTATTATGTGGGCACTATATGATGATATGTGTGCACTGTATGATGATATGTATGCATGTATTATGTGGGTACTGTATGATGATATTATGTATGCATGTATATTGTAATGTCTATGGCCACGGCCAGTCGTTCTGACTTACCCCTCGACGGCCGTGGCCATGGACATCAGACTTGTGTGCAGCGTCGTCCTCCAGTGAGGCGCAGGCACTCACTTCCGGATACCAAGACAGTCTCCGGAGGGCGCGCGCGCCCGCACGGTCTTAAGAGGACAAGTGCACGTATATTGCAGGAAGTCTGCAATCTAGCCCAGGATGCTCTGGGCTATAAAAAGGGCTCTGCCCTCTTGTTCCTTGCCAGAACATGGTTTGTTACCCGATGTCTGTCGTGCTAATGGTCTCTTAGGGTCTTCCAGTTTCCCAGTGTACCCTGTTTCTGTATCCTGTTTCCGTGCTATCCTATTCTAGTGCCGTGCTGAGCTGTTGCCATATTGTGCTGCGTTCCACGCCTGTTCTGCTACGCCTCACCTGATGTCTACCCGCTGCCTGGTCCCAGATGTGCCTGCCTTGCTACTGCCTACGTTGCCTCAGGTATCCTCTCTGAACTATTGACTCTGTACTTTACCTGTTTGGCCAGCTGCCCTCCCGCTACGTGATACGGCCCAGTGGGTCCACACCCCGCATCGTGACAATCATCATACAGTGCCCACATAATACATGCATACATAATATCATCATAGTGTCCTAATACATGCATGCATAGTATCATACAAAGCCCACATCATACATACATACCATCATAGTCTCCTAATCATACATGCATAATACCCTACATGCCCACATAATACATGCATACATACAGAATATCATCACAGTGCACACATAACATAATAGTGCCATATAGTGTCACAGTAACAGAGCTATGTCGTGCTCACCACACAGTTTCTAAATAATACAACAGTTGCAATGATGTAAGTTTAGACCATGGTGGGAGCAACATTGAGGCAGTTTATACATAAGGGACAATTGCCCCTTTTGTCGATATTCAAGCTGTTTTTCTTCAAAGCCGAGTTACCAAGGTCCCAACAGACCAAGAGTTTGCAAAAGTAGAATAAGGGTATGTGCACACACACTAATTACGTCCGTAATTGACGGACGTATTTCGGCCGCAAGTACCGGACCGAACACAGTGCAGGGAGCCGAGCTCCTAGTATCATAGTTATATACGATGCTAGGAGTCCCTGCCTCTCTGCAGGACAACTGTCCCGTACTGTAATCATGTTTTCAGTACGGGACAGTAGTTCCACGGAGAGGCAGGGACTCCTAGCATCGTACATAACTATGATGCTAGGAGCCCGGCTCCCTGCAGTGTGTTCGGTTCGGGACTTGCGGCCGAAATACGTCCGTCCATTACGGATGTAATTAGTGTGTGTGCACATACCCTAAAGGGAGAGGGCATGGAGATGGTCAGAGACCGGTTTGGTATTGAACCACTTACCTCTCAGGCCTCATAGCAGTGGTGCGGTCTGCCTGTACGGCAGATACCCTGGTGATGCCCCATTACAGTATTGGCCTAAACTCATGTCATAAAAGTAAAGACGCTAAACCTGGAGTGTGAACACGGTTCAGCAAAATTGTGCAGATAAATTTTGTACCGTGGATTGCATCATTAACGCAATATTCGCTATTGAGGGACAAAAATAAACTTCTGGTCATTCCCTCAACAGATAACACAATAAACAGCGATGACGAGACGAGTTCTGCATGTTTCCCAGAACAAAGTCTGCACAACACAGCGAGATATTAGACTCTGAAATAGAAAAGCCTTGGGTTTCTTATCACTAATAGCTTGATCCTAAAAAGAGAAAAAGGCGAAAATTCAGAGCGCCACCTCGAAGACTCTGCATTCTGTAGAGCGCACGGAGAGGCCTCCATTATCAGCTATGCTGTCTGCACTTTCCATTTCATAAATAATAGGAAAAATCTCTGCGATGGTAATTGCTTTGCCCTCCGTTTCCAAGGCCTTTGCAAAATGCCTGTTTCGATGGCAGCAGAAAAAAATGGTGAAAGCGAGACATGGTATCACTAACAGTATAAGGGTTTACCCGCAAATCTATAGGAAACTTCACTTACACCGTATAGTTTAAATCTACATATAAATAGAGAAACTTTGCAAACAATTTTCTTGTACTGATCATATTTTATTTTCCAGTCACATCCAGAGCTGCATTCATAACTCTGCTGGTTTCCTTTTAGTTCATAGGCTGCAGAACTTAACTTTTCTCTGTTACCCCTTTCTGGTTTGCGCTCTATACCCAGCCTGCTCTCTGGCGATACAAACCCTTTAAGATCGGTACAAAGTAAGAAAAAGTCTTTGCAAGTCTACTCAACTTTTTATTTTGCAAAAATAAAAAAAAAGGTCTTATTGTGCATGGATCTTGAGTTACATCATCCAGAGCTGCATTCAAAATTCTGCTGCCGGCCACTTGGAATCTATCAGCACTTTGCTGCCTGATGTACCTCTAGATGCTAAGATGAGCAGCCTTGATGCCTGCTACATTGCATGGTCATCTACATCAGATTTATAATGTCCACTGCAAACACAATATCTCCCACAATGCATCACAACAGAGCATGCTCTTTATAGTCGCTAAACAAGCCGGGGGGGGGGGGGGGCGGCGGGACAGCAGGGAGATGGAAGGTCCTGAAACCTGTGAGCTAAATGAAAGCCGGAAGAATTGTGAATGCAGCTCTTGATGCGACAGGGGTTTAAAGGCATAAGGTAAAATCAGTAAGAGATAAAGGAAACAGAAAATGGTTTTATTATGTGTTGATCCATGCAGCTATTTGAAGCAGTATAATTTAATGAGGTGCGTAGCTCTCACTTATTTTTTGTCTACAGCACGTTCCTCTTTTTCGCTACATAACAGCACTTAAGACACAATTATTTTTTATAGGTCATTAGTTCTGAATTTTACCTTCGCTGTGCAGATAGGACACCAGGCTGTAAAATCGCAGTAAATTTACGAGAGGGAGAGGTTCATTAATCGGACGTCCGTTTAAAAAAAATCTGATACAAAGGGCAATGTATTCCTCATCTGCGGACCTCATCGGGGTGTTTACAGAAGTGAGGGGGCCCCAGCAGCATAGCCCCATTCTGGTGTATGTTCACACTAGGACACCTGACATCCAGAGACTTGATTGGCCCCTTCCTTCCCTCCTTAGAAAAACAGTTTCACCGATGGGGCTTTTACCCCTTACTTTTTATGATATTTTAGCTAACCTGAGCTGGGTCCACATTGCCCAAGGAGTAGAGAAAGAGGCAAATTTGAAGTGGGTCTATAAGAAGAGCGGGGGAGCAAAGTGGAGTACACATGGTCCATATGGAAGAGTTTTTTTTCTGAGCTGGGTCCACAATGCCCAAGGGGACAAGAAACAGGCAAATGTGAGGTGGGTCCATAGGAGGAGAGGGGAATCAAAGCTGGGTACACATTACTTCTAGGGGTAGAGGAGGCAGATCCGAGCTGGGTCCACACCACTCAGATTAGCCTCCTTCTCTACCATATGGGCAGTGTCGACACAGCTCGGATCAGTCTCCTCTTCTAACCCTACGGGCCCGGCTTAGGTTACTCATCTCATCCTACCCTGTGGACTCAGCTCAGATTAGCCTCCTTCTCTACCATATGGGCAGAGTCCACAGTACCCACATTGTGGGATGAGATAGGTAACCGAAGCTGGGCCCATAGGGTTAGAAGAGGTTACGGACCTGAGCTGGGTCCACACTGCCCATAGGGTATAATGAGGAGGCTAGCCTGAGCAGAGCCTTACAGCAGCTGCCTACATGGTACATAGTCCCTTTACTGGCGGGATAGGATATGCTGGTCAGTGGGAATGCTCAGGTCCCATGGCAGTAGCTGGGTCGGCTCTATGGTTGGTGAACATAATTGGCGTAGTTGAATGACGACATAATATTGGATAAAGCAACAGTTGATACATCACACTGCTACATCATGGGAGAAGATGACTGGACCCAGAAGGACCAGAACTCGATTCTTGCCCTACATCCAGAGAGGCCATATACATGGAGTACATTGTATAGTAATAGAACAGGCTCCATAGGACACATTGACGGACAATCCCCTATGTGTTTATTCAAATATTTACTCTTCCATTATATCCAATGCACGGAAATCCCTCCAGTAATAGCGACAAATAATTCCATTTAATGCGGTGTTGACACAAATCCCGTACAGCTCGCCATAATGCATTTAATGGGTTTTCCAATTATAATCTAATTTTTATTAACAAACTAAATGCAATTAGATTGAAGATATTAGGGAAGATAATGATTAAAGTCTTTCTATATGTAAAACTCACAGCTGGGCTCGGGCTTATTTTAATTAGCAGGAATCACTTGTTTGGGGACTTGGAGAGTTCGGGTGACACCTAATCAAAGGGAAGCTTATTATTACATTTACGTGGGGCCTCGCACCATTATCTCCAGGCAACTCGCGCAGATATGGAAGTCGTCACCATAGAACCATTGTTTTATCTCTCTTCAGAACACATTACATAGAGTCAGTCATTAAGACGGCCAAAAATGAGCGAACATTGACCGCGGGTCGTCTGTGACCCTCAACCAGATGATCTATATGTGTATGCTATATCTACATAATACATTCAAATATTATACAAAGTATTTAAATAAGCAATTCTTCATTAACCCCTTCATCTACCCGGTGTCTGAGCTGATTATTTTTAGTAACATTGGCAGAATTATCATTAACGGACATAAAATTGGACCATTAATGATCATTTTTACTTCTATGGCCCCATAGAGCTGTAGGCAGGGAGCCTGTATGGTGACACCCTAATGCTCCGTACAGCACCATAGACACCCTGCATGACGCCATATGGTACATCCATATAGCATAATATTAGGAAGACCGGGAATGCCAAGAATATCTCCGTAATACGGCATCCAGTTCAACATGCCAGAACTTTTTTGGTCTCGTTCTATATAACTCCGACAGAAATAACATCATTAGGAAATTGGAAGCAGAGGGAGGAGTAGCAGAGCCCATAGACGCAGTATGGCACCCATCGGTGCCGTATAAAGACTTCAAGAGCTGGTACAGAGCCCTGATACGCCTGTGTGCATGAGCCCTAAGCGAAAGGGGTAAAGCATAACATGGTCTCAATATTGCAGCCAAAAAGCATGTCTCGAAACCGTGTGGATAGGGAGGGAAAGAAAAATTGGAGAGGAGACAATTTATTATGATTAAACTATCGGTTATATAACAATTTTCACGAAGTTGGCAGGAGATACAAAATCTGCGTCTTCCTTACCCCCTACTGAAATAAGTGACAGAATAACAGCAGGTCACAAGTCTACGGCAGGTAAGACACACATTGGCCCACATTAAAAAAAAAAAATTGGATTACGCCAGTTTGTGCTGAAAATTGCGACAAATTTGCACAAAAAAAATTCAGACTTTTCTCGCCAAACTTGAAAAGTGACCAGAAAGTGAATATTGTCACAGAGGAGATGTAGATTAGTTACATTTTTTCTCTAAACTCCCAGCATGTGATTTCCAGGCTGACTGTTGACTTAGTAGGTGAATAACGTAGACGAACAGAAACTCATTAACCGTCTGAAAAATACACGAGTCTCATTTTCCCTTTTCAAAGGGAAATCGTATATTTTAGCCTTAAATCCTGGCGTGTAGGTGGTTTTTGCATTCTGTATAAACAAACATGAACTTTTTCCCGCTTATTACTATATCTCGGGGCAAAACCATTTTGGGTCAATTTACACTGGGGGGGGGGGGTGGGACACATCATGGACAATTTTTTTTAATTTTTTTCTTTCAGGTTTTGAAATAATTAGTGAGCCCTCTAAATTCTCATTATAAATACATCAAAGCTTCAGACTCTACCTCATTACAAAGGCATTCATAGAAGATCAAACTTCCAATATCCCAAGTCCTGCTGATTTTTCACTTTGTGTTTCCGTAAATTATTAACGCCAAAAACGTTGAATTATTCA
This sequence comes from Rhinoderma darwinii, assembly GCF_050947455.1. Lineage (NCBI taxonomy): Eukaryota > Metazoa > Chordata > Amphibia > Anura > Rhinodermatidae > Rhinoderma > Rhinoderma darwinii. Next base: position 122,772,937 of record NC_134694.1, read on the forward strand.
GTATGGGTCTTAAGGATTTTTTTCCCTAAACAACTTTCATACTCATTAAGACGAATTTCCTAATAATTTTCATGGTATTAATCTAGTATCTTTAGGACGATACACATAACGGCGTTCACTTCTTTGGCGTTCACGACTGCGCAGAACGTTCCCACGAAGGTGAAGCTTTCCAGTGTAGCGGTTACAATGTATCAGAACATGATCAGAAGCTCTGACAGTTGTATCCTCATTATCCTATATGCCAACGCTTCAATGTATGATTCAGCACATTTTAGACATTTGCACAGTCGGAAAACTGAAAAGAGACCAAGGCCGATTCAGACATCACGAATTCTTGACATAAATATATATTTCTCCAGTGCAAAAATCCTTTTGTTTCAGCTAAACTTTTTTTTTTTACCCTTCGTCCTGTCTGAGACACAAAATATATGGTTAGTGCAGAATCATGAAAAACTAAAATGTCAATGGATGTTTCACTGATTTTTTCACCGAGCTATTCCTGGAAACCCCCATAGATCGCCCCTTGAAAAAAAATTAAAAAAAATTCTCTGAAAATATAAGAATTTACAAGTGAGTTCTTTTAATATTCAGTTGGGTTCTGACAGACTGTACTTCGAGCTAAACAAAGTTTTCCTCCAATTCGGAAAACGGATCCCGATCCGCTGCCCATTAGGATCCCTTGGATAACCCGATGTGCCATGTTCTGCAAATTTCATAGAATACTAGGCGAATTGTGTTTCTATGGACAGCGAAATGTAAATCCGGTGGAAATATGCTCCCCTCTAAAAATTACTAATGGCGGCCATTACAGTGACCCCATAAAAGTTGCCAACTTTACACAATTTAATTGGCACACAAACCTGAACTATTAAGCAGTGTGGCTTCAGCTCTTCTTCTCATCCACCGCCAGGTCTATGTACGTGGCAGTTTTCACAATCATTTTGTAATTTTATTACACCTGAACAAGAAAGTGCTGGAGTGCCTGGTCCTGAAGAAGAGCCAATAAAGAACGAACATAAATGCACCTTATATGTTTAAGCCTGTGCTTGACATCAATAACAATGCTGCAGTCTATAGGGGCTCCTGGACCGGTTCATAAGTACTGTATGTGGGGGTGGCCCAATACAGCAGGGCTCAGTGGTGACGAATCGTATTTCTGGCATAACGTCAGAATTATAACACATGACCGCTCAGCCCCGCTAAACCCTCCGATTGGCTGCATTGGTCACATGCTACGTGTATGGAATACAACCAAGAGTGCCAACGCCGGATCGCGGCAGCAACAATAGGCAAGTATTGCTTTTTTTTAAAAAAAAATATTTAATTTCCAGCCTCTACAAAAAAAAAAAAATGTTCACAACCCTTTAATAGGAGCACAAAGATTGCAGACCTGGGGCCTTTATCCGATTGTGTCGTGGGAAGGTGGGATGCGATGATGGAGGGGGACCCCATTTCTATCTTAGATGACGCTATCGACCGCAGTATCTATGTAGTTAAATGGACAGGATCAAAGTAATCTCCGATCCCGACCATCGCAGTGAGGGGTCAGGTGATACATGCACCAGACACCTGCCGACTATGGAGCGCGCTCATCCGGTTAACCCACTTCAAACTCCACTTTCGCGGCAGTGACGTGTAGTTAGGTCACGCATCGCCAAGAGGTTAGGGTAACAGTGGCCCCCCATGACTACAGGGCACCAGTACAGCTGCACAGGTTGCAGATATGGTATGTCCGCCCCCGAATCCATACTAAGCTCTGCACAATATCTCCCTGTAATAGAAAAGACAAATAGACAAACCAGAGAACTAAATCCAACATCTGATACGGTCAACAACCTCCACTATGGCAGCCGATCGTATTTCTGGGCACATGAAACAAGAGGTTCCCTATCTGCTGGTGTCCTCCGTTGCAGGACTACCCCTCCAATATCCATTAATTGGCAAACAGAGCAAAAAGTTGATATACCCGATCGCCCCGCGCCCACAGCGGAGGCTTCGTGTTCACAAATTGTTTAGTGCAGAACATTTGCAGCTCAGTGATATTTCGGTATTTTGTTTCTTCTAACCCAGAAGAATTTTTTCCGGCACGTCAAAGGCAAATCGGCGTGTAATGAGTTTTAATATTTTGCAGATAGACTCCAGATGAGAACGCTCCATCAAACAGATTCTCTCTATGGTTATTATATCTTGGCAGTTTATCTACTTTTCACATGAACTGTTTACTCTCAGTCTCCCGTATAGAAGCAACTGCACAAAAAAATAAAAGTTTTTGGAAAAAAAAATACATCGTCTATACAACTCTACTAGAATGCATTGCTAGCAAGCTAATCGTTCAGAAGCGTGGACTTGTAGCCAAGGGCCCCTGTCTGCACTCAGGAAACATTTCTCTCCCTTGCAGGAAGTTTTAAGGTCTTCAAGGAAGAGCGGAAATTGTCAATTCTCTTCAAGAATCGGCCTCATTTGTTTTTGAGGGGGAAGGGACACAACTATTCAAATGGATCCTATGACCATTTGTGTTCTATTCAACATTGTTCAAAAGGAATGGATATTTATTGAGAGAGGAGCGATGCTCTATACCCAGTGGCATAAGAGTAACTTTACAGCAGAATGTGGACTCAGCGTTCTTAAGAGCATATACAGCCATGAAAAAAAAATCTTGTCGTATTTCATGGCTTTGAGGCAAGGGATTTGATGGCAAGCTGGCATTCGACAAAACAAAATGCAAAAAACATCCCAACAGTGGAAAGGGATTTCATAGACAAAATGCGCATTGTATGCAAGTACTTAAAGGGACCTTAAAAAGTTGAATTCCACTATAAATTCAATTTCATATTAATATCTATCTATCTATCTTTATTTTATTTTTTTAAATCAAGCAAAATTGATTTAGGAGCAAAAACGTAGAACCCAATCTTTGCACATTTAGCCCACCCTGCCAACTCCTAGAGTTTTCTCTTTATGGGCTCTCACCCCAACTTCAATTTATTTTTATTATGAAGCCCCTCTTCATAAAATAATGGTATTCCCTCTTATGTATCCTATGCTACTCAGCAGAGGGGTTAAAGCTTATGCCATGGGATCTGTTAGCTTTGGGAATCATGTTACATCACTCCAGGAGACAACTTTAAAAAAAAATAATAATCAAAAAGTTTGAATCAAGTAGCAAAATTCTTGGCACATTGGTGACCTGGCATCTGAGCTTTGCCCAGTTACATTTTATGTAGATGCCTGGTCATATCTTAGCGTGGGAGCCCACAAACGGTAGGATTTGTAAGGGTGTAAATGGGGGCTAACATTATCCAAAAGCTAAATTTTGAGTTTGGGTCCAGAGTCTCATATTTGGCCCTACGCTGGAACCCTCAACATTTATTCCGAAGTGAAAATTGTTCCTATAATCTTTGAAGAACGGGTACCCCTCAGGCTCTTGTCTGAGATTAGTGTAATTAGTAGCTGCCTCACAACGTTGGCTCAAATAAACCATTGAAATTGCCATTAGTCGACATACGTCTTTTATATGCAGCCTTTAGTGTTGTGCATAAATAAAATACATGTGTAAATATATGTAAATATGTAGGCTATAATTCTAAGAAATTGCTCCTCCCACATATAAGGCAGTACATTAACTCCTCCCAGCCTCTAGAGGTCACTGTTATAGATTCCTGTATAACGTTATGTTTTAAAGCAGGTTCTTAACAATATAAAAATCAAGAATATAAAACAGTAATAAAGTTTTACTGTACTTTATAAAGTGACATTTCATTATAAAAAATAAAAAAAAAGAAGTCACAGCTAGTTGAGATAACGCCTCCAGATCATAAATGATTGCACAAAAATCCTTTCAGGCACGAATAAAGAGGTGATACAAATGGAAGTAACATGTAATAGACAAATGCTCTCAAAACCTTTGATCAGTATTAAAGGGTTATTCTCATCATAGAAAGTGATGGCATACTACTAGGATTTGCCATCATTTTCTGATCGGTGGGGGTCCAACCTGAGAATCCTGAGTATAAAGGGGCCGCAGCACTGGTTTATCACTGTGGCCCCCTCCCTGTATTCCCGGCACTCCTGACCACCCACAGTGCAGGTGACTGCAGGGACAATCTTAGAAGTGTCTGCAGTACGGATTTTAATCTTCGGATCAGTGGGGGTTCCTGCAGTTGAGCTGCGATATGCCACCACTTTGTATGTGCAAGCTCAATTCTTCATGACCTATACACAATGGAGCAACTCCTGGCACATTCATTAATGTAAGGCTCAGGTCAATGCTTCCTATGTCCACTATCTTCCCTGGAAATACTATACGAGGCTGGTCCTATCTCTGGAGATAAGTGCTGCAATTACTCCTATAAGGGGGTTATTATAGGAGGAACACAAGTTCCTGATACTTATCCCAGTCATCGCTTTATGTATCTCTTCTTATCTTGCTATTTTTGTGAAATTACATTACCAGAGCTTTAGAGAAAATGTGCAACGTTGTAACAATGTAATAAGGCAGAAACGTCCGATGCCATTCGTTCACAATTAACATAAAATTACGATTGTTACAATAATCAATTAAAAAAAGGGAGATCATACATGACTATCATGTTCTTGAGGTTGGCAGACTGAGTATTTGAACAACTGGACAGTGCCAGAGATCCAGTAACTCAAGGTGCCCACAGGAAGCCCTTCTACCCTATACATACAAGAGACCTCTGTAGACCTCCACCTTCAGCTCTTTGTGGACCAAATTACTTTGAGTTGAACTGACTGCTTTTCACACAGAGCCACTCAATCAATTGACTCACGCTAAGTGACATCACCAAACCTGTGCAGTGACATCACCAGGACCCTTTAAGACCACCCCTTATAATGGTAAGATGTATATTGTCTTATTACCATAGAAATATCAACTTGATCATATGAGTTATGTTCTCTTTAAGCCTGTGCACATCATTAGGTTCTTATACAACCAAGATATGCCCTTTCTACTCCCTACATTCCTCTTCTAAAATCTTCTTGACCTTTTCTTCAAAAATTGGGATTGATTTTTTTAAATAAAATACAATAGAGTGGCCATCCATGCCAAGACTTCATGCTTATGGTTGATCGGCTAGAAGACAAATTTTACTATTTTTCACATAGCCTTGTAATAGACGACATCAAGTCCTTGTCTCGGATAAACATGTGGACGACGCACCCTCTAAACTGTGCAATCTGGAAATGATAGAGTTAAAAATACCCCACCCTGCAGACAGGGGGAGCTGTTAATTTGGTCTGTTGACCTAATTAGCATGTTGATTTAACTCCTTTCTTTCCATAGCAACAGCTTAGAGCCAACACTGCTGGTGGACAGTCTTTTGTTTACAGTTTCACAGGGGCCCATTAGGTAAGGGAGCCTACTGTCACCTTAAAGAAGCCTTCTTCTGTCTATTAGATTGCATGTAAACACCTGAGCTAATAATTGTGATGGTTAAAAGGGGTTGTCCAATACCGGACAACCCCTTAAATAATTATTGATGGATTGTTAGAAAGGTGATTTATAATGAGATATTGGTGAACAAGGGGCCCATATACTGTTTTTGCATAGGAACACTCAGTCGGAGTCCTCCCTGGTCTCCCCAGTTGGCGTTCTCTCCAGTCACAGATGTGACAACACCCAGTAGAACCGGAAAGTGTTTCAGCTGTAAGAGAAGCTAGCGGTCACACTTCTCCAAGCCAAACCCCCACCAGTGGGGCCATAGATAAAAGAGAGGCGTGTACTTACCCACTGAGCCACTTGTTCAGTATCTCAATGTCTAACACAGTCACAGATGTAAAAGTCTTGCAGCAAGGTAATAAGAGGGAACCCCCATAGTGCTTCCAATATTGGACGTGGTCTTCTAAAGCCAACCATTGGCCTTTTGATACTGGATATGAAACCAAATTATATCTTACAATAGTTATGTATGGTCTCGAGATTAATTTTTGTTGGATTAGGGTATTTAGTGGGAGAGCAGGAGCTCCAGATTTTTGGGGTACGTACTTCAATAATAAATGCCCCCCCCCCCACCACGACAGATCCTTTAAATGTGCAGTTTTTATGTGCAAAACTCCATTACCTAGTCTTAGAGGAGATTGCATTGATCATCTACAAGCATATAGCATTTCTGCAAAGCGTCAGCATTTTTGACCTATGCAAAAAAAAAAAAAATAAATGACAAGAAATCCAATATTTTCACTGCTTCTTTTGGTGATTTATCAGTGTTCCAGCCTGCAATGAGAATTTCTCATATTCTGATATTTTCTGCATTCGTGCTGGTCAAGTCTATTTTAGCTTCAGTATGTTTTCTATGTGGAAGATACTTGGATTTGTATTTAGGTACCATAAAAAAAAAAACAAAAAAAAACAAAACAAAAAACAAAGAATTAACTGAATTTCTTTTAATGGCTCCGGTACGTGACAACCCACTCATCATAATTCAGGAAGTACTTTGTGTAATAGACTTGCATTGATATGGATTACGAAACGAGCAGCGTGTGGGAAGCTCAACCATATACATCTTCTATAAAAGCGTATACTGGGAAGTAAAGCAAATGGGTTGTTGACATACTCATACTGCGGATGGAAACCGTGACGGAACTGGACTAAAAATAGCAATAGGATAAAGAGTTTATACATTACATAGGAACCCCCAGTCCATTGGTCAGTAGTGGGCACCGGGTCTGCTCTGTATGGACAGGGACCATAAAAAGGAGTAAAAGTTCAACCAGAAAAGAGCGAGCAGGACACGGGGCACACCCCAGGGTAACACTGCCTGAACTACATTACACACTGGCTGAAGGGCTGCTCACCTGTTGTGCGAACGTAGGTACAACTCTAGTGCAGACTACAAACAAGGTTTACTGTATGTCGGCTGCTGCGGTCCCCGATCCCCCGAATCAGTAACACTGCGGATAAACTCCAAAGATATTAGAGAGCAAGGCCTGGAGTTTTGTATAAAGAGGTAGAACCACCTTGATTTTTTGGACTATGTGTTTCGGGTAGAATTAGCCCCTTCACCCGGTCATACAGCATACAGATACATAACGAGGCCTCATGCACTTGACCGGAAGGATTTTTACTATCCGCAAATCCGGATGAACATCCGTAGCCATCTGCAATTGCGGACAAGATCAGGACATGTTCTATATTTTGCGGATCATGTCTACGGCCCGGAAAAATATCTGTAAATATAAGGGAGGGTGTCCGTGGCCTATAGAAATTAATGGGTCCGCATTTTTATCCGTAATTATGGATTCCGTAATTACGGATGAAAACTAGGGTCGTGTGCATGAGGCCTTACTGTTTATATATACAATGGACACAGCAACATAAAGCTTTGTTTTTTATGTCCCTGGTATGTGTTTTTTTTTTCTGCAAACCTATAATGTAGCCTATGCAAAACAAGCAACCCTTGACCTTTTATGTTGC